>NC_046970.1:15159076-15311576 GCF_009769545.1 Cyclopterus lumpus | reverse complement strand
ATGCATATATTTGTATGTATAAATGTGTATATATGTATCTATGCATATGTATGCGTATAAATGTGTATATATGTATCTATTATCTATACATATATACATATGCATACAAATATATGTGTATATATACATGTGTATATGTATACATATATGTGTATATATATACATATGTATATATATATACATATGTATATATATATATACATATATATAAGTATGTGTATATATATATATATATATATATATATATATATATATATATATAGCTGGGATAGGCTCCAGCGCCCCGCGACCCTAATGAGGATAAGCGGTATTGAAAATGGATGGATGGATGGATATATATATATATATGTGTGTGTATATATGTATATATGCATGTGTGTGTATTTATATATACTGTATATAGTCGGGCTGTAAATGCAACAAAAATGACGGTATATTATAATAGTCATTGGTTTTCTACAGCAGTCTCACATTCACAGGACTGTTTTTCTGTCGTTGGGAGATTCATGTCATCGCTTACATAATAATGTCTAACAACCACAGCAGTACACAGTATGATATGTTGTTTGATTCATGGAGGCCTGTGTGTGCAGCAGCAGCTGACGAGCAGCCTCCGTGGTTTCTGCTCCTGCTGCTGATCCGCGGCACATGCTCAGTTATGTACACCCAGACAACTTTGAAGGCTTAGCTGTGGCTGCTGAGGTCATTGCACTGGGAAAAAAATAGACTGACTCGCTCCACTACACCGCCTCCATTTTGAATAGCCATGTAATAGGGGCTTCGCATAGTTTTTGTGTGTATCGCCCACTGCGCTACGTAGTGTCAACAAGCCACATCCAAACATCCTTCGACATGGACGACCTGTTCAGTCCGCGGAGGTAACTTGATTAACTTATCGTTTGAATGCGTATTTTACTTGTTATTTATTTAACACGTCTCCAAGTGCGTCGCGTGGCGTGACTTTGCGAGCCGTTTGTATGAAATAGTCGGAGTGTCAGTGGTCACGAAGTTCGTGCCCGGCTAACAAGCTAGCCACATTACAGCCGAGTGTTTCTGTCTCGATAGCAGCTCGGGGCTTCTGTTGGGAGACGGATATCTGTCCGCTTTGATGTAGCTTACACTTCTTTCTGCGGCTGTTATTTGTACGAGTGCCAGCGAAGCAGATTAACGTTGTGTCTCGTTTAATAAAAAACACCCTGTTATTCCCTCTGGGCTCGACGTGCCAATTGACATTGGTCGCTTATTGTGTGTATGTCAACGACGGGTTGTGGATGCTAACGTTGATAGTTATTATTGATCGCATACTTTAGCCAACAGTCATCCACGAGACGGAGTCAGCCAGCTTCTGTCAACCTGTTAGGCTCTCCAGAGGAGCACACACTGTTCTCGTAATGGTGACCGTAAAAATTAGCAGCTCATGTATGATTGATTGACAGTCTTTTGCGGTAGCTAGCGTCGGGTTTCATTCATGTAATAAAAGGAAACGTCGCAGGTCACAGCTGAGATTGGTTGCCAGTGATGGAGGGGCGGGATGTTATTCTGCTTTCTGAAATCACTGTGCAGTGGGAGGGAAGCTGCTCTGACAGCCAAGTTGTACACATATCGATCATACGTGTGTGTGCACACTCTGCACCGTTAATCCCCTGCCAATTAATAATAATTATTTGGTCGACTGACGTTAACCCGTATGAACTAAACCAATGTCAAAACTGGAAGGGCACAATATTCTTTGATGCATATGATGAACGTGGGATTCATTTTTTTTTTCCATTTCAGGAGCCTGAACAGCACACAGGGCGAGATACGAGTTGGGTCAAGTCATCAGGTACACCCTGCTTGAACTGATTTGGGTCACACTTTAAAAAAAATATTTGATACATTTCTCTATCCAAAAGTCAAATGTATTGGGTGGTGAAGAAATATTTTGAAACCCTCAACACTTTTAGGAAAACTATGTTAAAGAAGTATGTGTACCTGATACAACTGGTCAGACCTGCCTCTTCAGTGGGAAAATTTGATTCTAATAAAATATTTTATTCATTACACATTGTAATAGTGCACATTATTGACTCCTAAAATGTTTGTTGTCCAAAAGAAGTCTTGAAAACCATGTGAATATTTGTGATTTAGCCCAGTAATTCTCCTTTTTTAAACACAAATCTTTGCAGGACTTTCAGTTGCAGTTCTTGAGGTAGTCTAATAAGTGTTTGCTGCTTTCACTGCAGGCCAAACTTCCGGAGATGCAGCTGCGGTCTGCTCCTGGTTTACAGACTCAGACAGAGAGCGAGGAGCTGATGTGGACGCCTGGGGTCAATGACTGTGACCTTCTCATGTACCTCAGAGCTGCCAGGTCAGTGTTTGTACTGTACTGCTTAAAATCCCTGTTACTTAAGTTTGTCAGTCTGTAGTCGTGTATAAAGGCTAGCAGCTTTTCAAAAGGCGGCAAAATAATTTTGAGAATTTTACAATAATTCCAGACGATTAACTGCAGCGATATATTTTCTGAACAAGATTCAGGTTATATGTAATACTTTACTGAATTGCCCTCGCTATTTAACTATAAGCAAATATCCCTTAATGATATGTACAACTAGTATAGTAGATCAATTGGGGCATTGTAGTAATAACAATATTAAAACACAAAAATATCACGTGTTGACCGGTTAATTTGAATTGCACACTCAATATTTATTTAGCTTTCTGTTTTTTTAAGGAGCATGGCAGCGTTTGCAGGGATGTGTGATGGTGGATCCACAGAGGACGGATGTTTAGCAGCCTCCCGTGATGATACCACACTCAATGCCCTCAACATGGTGCGGAGCACAACTTGAATTATATTCATCAGTATCCAGTAAAGTCATAGAACTAAAATATTGCCTTGCGGATTTACAAACTTCTTTGTTTTTCTGAATTGTAGCTACATGCAAGTCATTATGATGCAGCAAAAGCTCTCCAGCGTCTGGTTAAGAAGCCTCTGCCGAAGCTTATTGAGAAATGCTGGTCGGAGGATGATGTGGTGAGACACCTTTAGCTAGAAATACTGCACTGAAGGTCAGTCACTGTTAGTCCTTAACAGTGTTTGTGCAGATACAATCCTCTGTGATTAAAAATAATGCAAACTGTTTATGTATTTTAACTTTGCTTAGCATATTAAAAGGTGCAGTGAGTGTAAAAAAATAGTTCTCTTATCAGAAATTGGCATTTTACTCATCTTTGTTCACTAACATTTGACACAAGCCTGCAGTCAAAAAGTGCTTTTTAACCAGTACTTTTACTAGTTTTAAATGGTAAATGGTAACAAATGATTTGATACATCACAAGATTAACATGATCAATACTGGAGCCTTTTGAATAGCAACTGTATATGATTTAATCTTATCCACCACCCTCCCTCATTTTCCCCTTCAGAAACGCTTCATCAAAGGTCTGAGACAGTATGGAAAGAATTTCTTTCGGATCCGGAAGGACTTTCTGCCCAGCAAAAAGACTGTAATTTAACAAGTTTTTTGCGTACAGAACAATTTGCAATTGATTTAATGAAGGCTATATTTTTGAATAGAAAACATGACTGAGGATTGTTCCCAAAAGTCCGTGTGTTCTTCTCATCAGGGAGAGCTGATCACCTTCTATTACCACTGGAAGAAAAACTCCTGAGGCTGCAGGAACAAGAGCTTATCGACAGCAACGCCGGCAGCCGTCCTCTCGCAAAGCGAAGACCTCGCTCCGCTGCAGTTCCCGTCACCCCATCGCGAAATTATTCAGGTGAGCACTGTTGTGTTCCTCAGACATGTGTGGCCATTTTTGTTTCCCCTATTAATGCATATGTTCATCTTCAGACGAAGTGTGCAGTCATATGCCTGGATATCTTCACTGATCCTGATCTTTTCGTTTGCAGTGGATGCAAGTTCTGCCAGTGAGGATGATCTTGATAGTGAAGACAGTGAACAGGAAATCAAGAGCTGCAGCCACTGTGGCACAACAAGTGAGTGCACGTCTTTATTTGCCATTTATCAGATTTGGCGCAATTGGTTTTGGGATACCTAATAGTGCTTTAAAATGTTTGGAAAACTTGTGCTAAAAGCTTCTTTTTTTAAAATTCAGGTTCAAAGGATTGGCACCAGGGGCAAAAGAGACAACCCATTGCTCTGCACGACCTGTCGCACATATGAAAATAAACATGGATGTTTGCCGCCAGCTTCAAAATGCACAGGCGCCCCATTCCTGTTTAAACCTGTTAAAGAGGAAGAAGAGGTGAACAGCAAGCATGGCATGAAGACACGGAGGAGCAGAGCACCTGTAAGCCTGAGGCTGGCAGATCAATCACATAGTTATCTTTATTATCTGTGCTTATTAAGATGTCATTATGATGAACAACAGATTTCACACCCTTATTGAATCTGTCAAAATGTTATACTTTGAATTTTTAGCTAGGAACATATCTTGTACATTAGTGCAGTCCATTCCCAAACACTGGGTCTGGATCCACAGGTGGGTCGCAAGAGATTTTATTAGGGTCTTTAATAAATTGGCAGAATTTATTCCAGTCTTTTTAAAACTTGTATATCTGCAGTACATCCTTTGAGCCACATGAGTGGAGCCTGAATGTTCACTTTCTGAAAAATGTAATCAAAAGGTCTCGTTTAATTGTCAATATCATATACGGTGATGTGGGAATTGGCAGTGAAAATGCTCAGGCACGTGGATTCACGCACAAATTCGCTAGTTCTCATAACTTATAGATTTGACCTACGGTTAAAAAGTGAGTCCCCAGAAAAACGTTTTGGTCACACCGCATTAGGGGATTTATGTCTTTCTTATGTGTTTTAACAATATTAACTACCTAAACAATTTTTTTATAGCAGCTGTCATCTTTAAGAAGTGGCCACAGGAGGCTCACAGGTTCCCCCACCAGTGAGGATCACCAGTCAAGTAGCCAGCCCTCACCGAGTGTGACAACCTCTAATTCTTTGAGATCTTCTTCCACGGATATTAAGAATGAATCCAGCAAGAAGGCGAACAAGGTAAACATAGTCTACACATTTCATATACTTGTACATGTTGTACTTGATTGACGTTATCTTACCAGACCAGCAGGGTTGTTTGCATACTATTCTGATGACTATAGGTTGATGAAAGTTGAGTTAGTCCCAACTTGACTAAAACAATACATGCACATTCTATGAAATAAAAACAATGTGTCCCTTGAAAATACATGTAATACTGCTACAACAGTCATCATTATTTTCTGTCAGTAATTAACACCCCTGTGTAAATGTCATGCTGTGTTCACAGAAAATAAAAGAGGAGGGTAACGTCACCAAAGACAACAAAACGTGTACGGGACAGTCCCGCTCAGGAAGCCTGGCGAGGGCTGAGAAAGTTGCACCTAAAAGGACGAAGACACGGGTGAGAACATTTTTTTTTTTTTTTAGCAGAGACTCTAGGATGCCACATTTATATTGACTTTAAATTTCCGTAATTGGAAACGTTATCTGAGCACTTAGTAGACCTGCCAATATATTTTACGTGTTTGTATACATAATACATTTCACGGTGGTATACCACTCTGGTCCTTCATGTCTTCCATCAGCACAAGGTGGTATACCACGTGAAATGTTTACATAATTTATTTGTTTGTTCCTAAAGGATCCACAGAGCTCTCGGTCAGATGGAGAGGCCGAGGTCGAGGAGGAAAGCTCTTCAGAAAGCGCAGTGCTCAGGACGATGGCAGCAGTGACACCAAAGACATCGATCAGGACAACCGCAGCTCCTCTCCGAGCATTCCCAGCCCTCAGCAGGGCAACGAGAGCGACTCTGACTCCTCTGCCCAGCCGAACGGAGTGCCATCAGAGCCTGTTGCTCCTGCTGCTGTATTGGCTGACACGGCAATCTCACAAGCCCTCCCCTCTCAGGGCCAACCCATCACTCCTCAGCCAATGCAAAGCAACCCCCCTGCTGATCCTGTTCAGAGCCCCCGTCCTCCTTCTCCAGACCCCCGTCAGACAGCTGCTGGTCAGTCAACTGCCACAGCGGGCCCAAACAGCCGACCACAGCCCTCTTCCCACTCTCTTTTCTGGCCCTTCATCTCTTCCATCAGCACTGGGTCAGGACTCTCCTCTTCCTACAGCATTTCAACTCCCACCTCTTCTCAACTCTGCACAGCCTCTGCAGCCTCATGGCCCGTCACCTCAGGCCCCCCAGCGACCTACACCCTTCTTTAGGGAGTCTCAGCTCTCCCAGCCTCCACTATCTGGCCCACAAGTCAAGCCTCCTCCCACCACTCCAATTCCACCTTCACACAAACAAATGCCACACCAGTCTGCTACACCTTTCCCGCAGATGCCCTCTAATCTCCCCCCACCCCCTGCTTTAAAGCCACTCAATATTTTGCCCAACCAGCATCCTCCGGGTGCTCCCCCTCCACCTCTTCAGCTCATGCCACAGCCTTTGCCAATGCAGTCACTCTCTACCCAACTTCCAGTGATCTCTCAGGTGCAGACCCACCCTGGAAAAAGCATGACTTCCTCTCATCCACCTGCTGCAGCCTCACACCCTCTCACTTCTGCTATTGGACCTGTACCGAGCCTCCAGCCGTCATTCCCGCCTCTTCCTCTGCGACCTTCGCCGAGCACCATGGCAGGAGGATGCCAAATTCAGATTAAAGAAGAGCCACTGGATGAGATTGAAGAGGCTGTAAGCTCACCGTCTCCACCTCGGAGTCCCTCGCCAGAGCCCACCATAGTCAACGTGGCAAGCCATGCCAGCCAGTCTGCACGGTACGTCCGAAAACATTTTAGTAGAATCACAAAAACAGTCCCATCACATTTGAAGGTGTTTTTACAAATCTGTGTATTGTTGTGAAAGCAGACAGTATCTAAATGCAGATTATGCCTCTGTTTCATTTACTATTATTATTGAGAATCCAATTAAAAGAAAAAGTCTACCAATCCGACCAGTTATGACATTTAACATTTGACAGTTAAACATTTTATTACAATATAGAAAGCAACACAAGTGGTCAGACAATCGGACGTTTCAATCAAATCCCTTAGTTTCAATCTGCCATAACATTAATGTTTTTGGCCACTTGGGGGCATTGAGACTAAGCTGTGAACACTGACATATTATCACTTAATAAGTGGATATGCGGAACTTTTTAGCAGACAGTTGTCTATTTACACATCCAGCAGATTATAATTATAATTTTTGCTGAACCCTGCTGCTGTTGCGAGCTGGAAAACTAAAACGATGAGCTGAAAGATATGTAATGTAATGTAATGTCATAGCTGACAGGAATTGTACCCAAAACTACCTTTGAATTAATGTTGCTATTTGTTGTGAAAGTTTATTAGTCATACTAAAAAGAATGCCTTTATTATATTTCTTTCAGGTTTATAAAACATTTGGATCGTGGTTACAACTCTTGTGCCAGAACGGACCTGTTCTTCAGTCCTCTTTCGTCCTCCAAGCTGGCCAAGAAAAGGGAGGAGGCTGTTGAAAAGTCCAGGAGAGAGGCTGAGCTCAGTGCCCGACAAGAACGCGAAAGGGAAAAAGACAGAGAGAGAGAGAGAGAAAGGGAGACAGATAGAAATGCTGTGAGTCCATTGATTCCTTTTTTTATACGTCATCTCTGTCATAAACATGTTTGAGTTGTCTCACACACTGTCTTCACTTACAGAGAGCCTCCAGCTCCTCCCACGACAGCCGTATGAGTGATGTTCAGATGACAGTTCAGGGCCACGGACGCTCCTTTGAGCAGCCGCCCACGACTGTAGCTGCGGTGCACCCCTACATTGGCCCTGATACACCAGCTCTGCGCACCCTGAGTGAATACGCCCGACCCCATGTCATGTCGCCTAGCAACCGCAACCATCCTTTCTATGTGTCACTGAGCCCTGGCGACCCCTTGCTGGCCTACCACATGCCTGGTCTGTACAGCGCTGAGCCCAGCCTCAGAGAGCGCGAGCTCAGGAACCTGCGAGAGAGGGAGCTCCGAGAGAGGATGAAGCCTGGCTTTGAGGTCAAGCCCCCAGACATGGAAACTTTACACCCCTCCGCCAACCCCATGGAGCACTTTGCCCGACACGGGGCAATCGGTCTACCTCACATACCCGGGCCTCCCCACCACTTTCCAACCTTCCATCCTGGGCTGAACCAACTGGAGCGGGAGAGGATGATGATGGCAGGACCTCAGCTGCGCCAGGAGCTGAGTTACGCAGAGCGACTCACTGCAGAGCGGCTTCACTCAGAGAGGATGGCATCTGTGGCTACAGACCCTGCTGCCAGGCTGCAGATGCTCAATGTGACGCCGCACCATCACCAGCACTCTCATATTCACTCCCACCTCCACCTGCACCAACAGGATCCCCTCGGTCAAGGTGAATTTTGATTAATTGACTATTTCTGGTGATGCAAGTTGACCTGCATTTACCATCTGATTTATTTCTTCATCCAGGTTCAAGCCCTCATCCTCTAGGTGACCCCCTGGCAACAGGACCACGCATGGCACGGTTCCCCTTCCCTGGCGGCCCAATCCACAACCAATTACTCAGCGATCTTCCTCATGATCATGAGATGCTGCGCCACCCACTGTTTGGTTCGTAATCTCAACTCACAGTCCGCAACTTGTGTATCTTTTGGAGTCCAGCTCCTCCAATTTATTTTCTGTATCTGTGCTTTCCGGAGCAGCTGCATATCCAAGAGAGCTACAGGGCCACATTCCTCAGATGTCTGCTGCTCACCAGCTCCAGGCCATGCATGCTCAGTCTGCAGAGCTGCAGAGGATGGCTATGGAGCAGCAGTGGCTGCATGCGCATCACCTGCATGGAGGCCCTCTACCCAGTCAGGAAGATTATTACAGGTGAGAATGTTCAATGTCTTATCTAGTGTACTATTATGTAGTATTATTTTAGGAATACCAGAGTGTAAAGATTTTTTCTCAGTGAATAAAAGCATCACATAAAATACTTTAGTATTTGTGCAGTGGTTGTTGTCATTGTCATTTACTTAACATTGCTCAGTTAAAGTCATGTAAAATGTCTTTCTTTGTTTCTTTGTTTCTGTTCTCTGAAGCCGTCTGAAGAAAGAAGGTGACAAACCATCTTGAGTGCCAGGTGGTGCGTGCCCTGAAACCCTCATACCCAATAGAATACTGTGTACTTTTTAAGACTTTAAGAGATGTTTGTGTGTCTTTTCTTTTGTTTTAATATATTTTAGAAAAAATGATGTGCATTCCTTGTTCAGCACTTAATGAGACTGTCAATATCCGTCTGAGATTTTCATATCACTTAAGACTTCAAACTAGTTTTATTATCAAAATAACAAACAATCTCACACATTAATGTGCGATTTAAAATGACAGATTTACAAAACGTTAAACTGTTTCATATGCAGTGATATGGATTTGCTAAAATATAGCTCTTATAAAGGAAATGAAAACAGGCTGATTTTGGCCCTAAGTTTAAATATCTATCTATGATTTCCTTGTACAGAATAACATTTAAATCTGTGTCTGAATGATTGTAACGACCTAGCATGACTCATTTTTCACCAAACTAGAGTAGCAAGTTGCATTGTGGTGTTTAGACTTTGAAAGCATCGTAGAGGTTGGTTTTAAATCTGCTAAATATTTGTCTAAATCCTAAAGTTTTATATATCAAGATATCTTTTCACAGTATAACCGAAGCTTTTATTCGCTCTTTTTTGAGATTGTAAATATTACATGTTCACAATATTCTATATGAATGAGTACTATTGATATAGCAGTAGATGAACACTTGACCCTCAATTTAGCACGATAGCAGTAAATCATAAGCTAAAACAGTATATAGTATTATAAGGTGAGATAATTATTAATTGGACCATGATCTTTCGCTACAGGCAGAAAGTTTTATTAGAAATAATGTATTTACATCGTTTTAATAAGAGTAAATTAATTGGAGAGAATCTTCAGCATTTTAATTGATTTTTAAAAGAACGGGCTTTAAATTCAATATGTATGTGACATAAAATGCAATGACACCTTATTCTCGTTGCACTTGGAGTTCCTCTGAAACAACAGCCTGTGGTATTACCAATTTATTAGGTACACCTTACTAAAACTGATGCCGTCTTTTACAACAGTCCAATGGTAGATTTGACCCTCATGGAAGTTCAACCATAAGTTTTAGAGAGATGGAGATTCAACTGTATGGTCATGTTGGATATCGTTTATTGTGCTGTTGAACCAAATTGCATTGTACTGACAGGGGTTTCTGTTATTTTGTCCACCCAGTTAATATCAATAAGGGCTACATAACAGGAACACCTATCTGTGTAATATAATGTTTTAAACTATATTAATTTTAGCTAGGTGTCCTAAATAAACTGGAAAAAGCATGTGTATATACTGTGTGAAAAAGACAGTATAGGTTCATGTCAGTGCTGATTATTCCTGCACACATCAACTTGGTTAAGAGCGTGATGTATTCATGACTTTATTGCATTAAATTACCAATTGCACAAAATCTGTGATATATGTAAAATCATATGTACCCAGACTAGATGGATGAAAAGAGAAGTTTTCTGACAATAATCATATTCACAAAAAAAATAAAAAGCTATAGCAGCAGATCATTTACGGATAATACATAAAAGCATTTGAGACGGCAACACCTAATGGATATGTCAATTTTATTTTACTGATATGTATAAATATATTAGCTTTTCTTCAAGCTTACATTTGACTGCTCACAACTCCTGCAGCCTGTGATGGCACATCACAAATAGACGTAGCTTTGTGTTAGCAGGGCTCAAAGCCAGAAAGTTTGGGAACCACTTAGACGATGCTTACCCATAAAGCACAGCTCATGTTACACACCTGCTCAACACTTTCTTTACAACATATATACAAATTAGACCAATATCTTTCAACAAAACAACTTTCTTAAGGTTTCATCCTCTTTTTCATGCTCTCCCGAGACGCCCCACAAACACTTTGCTTCTGCTGAAAAACCCGACAAGCTGCCGTTACAACTTAGCTTGATGACATACAAAGCCATGACATTCACAAACAGCATGTATTAAAAAAGTACGAGCTTCTGTGCTTACATAATGGTCCACATCAACATCGGTTTACCCAGAACTGATCAAAGTTATTAAAAGTTTAAAATGTTTCCATGTTTAAAGAATAAGGCTGGTCATTGTCAACAAATCCAATGAAAAGAGCAAAACCATCTGTGTTAGTCCGCCCCTCAATACTTTCCAACTTATCCAGTTTGTTCCTATTATGTCTCGTATATACAGTGTACTGATTCAGTTAAATAAGATATAAAGAAAGCTAAACTATCTTCTTAATCAACTGGGCTAGTTTCTGGGCAAATGTAACCTACAAAAGTGGCGTGCACATTTGACCTATGCTGAAAATATGCGCTTCAACATTTAAAAACTGAATGTACATCTATCTATATTTTTTCTTTGACAATTTATCTTTTACATTTAATTTGTCCAATCCTTATTTTGTACTATCTTTCTAATTATGTTTATTGCAAATAAGTGCTTTAGCACAGGGAAAGAACAATGAGAAAGAGAATATCACCAGATTTCTACTACTTTTAACTAAAAATGTCCAACAAGCTTCAGACTGAAGATAAGTTTGCTAACTTCTACCTTTTTAAATGCTGTATTGGAAACCAATGCATATGCCGAGGCAACAGAAGTATTACTGCAACATATTTATATAGTAGATATATTTTTACGGATGGACCCAGGTGACAACGTTTGGAAATGACTCTTCTCAGGGATCATCTTAAGAGGGATTCTTCTTCTTCACATACTTCCGCAGGTACTGGATGGCCGACAGCGCACTCAGATTTGCTAGCAGAGCTAAACAGGATTTCAATAAAGGTCACGTTGAAGAATTGGATGTCAATTCACCAAGTTATACAGTATTCTTCATATTTAATACCTAAAGCCCCTGAGGACATAGTTTCAAATTACATTTTTTCTCTGTAACAATTAAGATTCTTAGTTATTCTAAATCAAGGTTTCAACACTCAAAAACTCAGCTAAAAATGATAATATCTGTCATTAGATTTAAAATCCAGTGTTACTGAACTGAAAGGTGCACACATATGTGACATCCCCTTCCAGATTGAGGAAGATGTTTTCAGGGGTCTTTAATGTTTGTATTCTAGACAGCATATTTGAGTTACATTAGATTAGATAGTGACTGTAAAACCAGACTATCATTGCAAGGAGTTTCATACCTGCTTTCCAGGCATCAGCAGCTTCTGGATCAGAAGATTTTAACACCCAGGAGGCAAACGCAATGCAGACCAAACACATATCTGACTGCTTCAGTGTGGAGAAGATGCCCTCTCGTCCTGTAATAGAACATGTATTTAATTTTCGCTTTGAGTATTCTTTGTTTTTTACATCCAATTTGAGTGTCTGAGAGAGCTCAAACTTACTTGTCTTTATAGCTTCCAATACCCTCTGCTGTACTGCTAGCTCTCTAAACAACTGAGAAGGAGGTGAAGAGACTCTTCTCTCAGTGAGCGCTGTGATTGGTGGATCAGAAGTCTTGATAGTTATCTTCTCGACCTCAACCGGAAACACCCAGGCGCCGGATCTCCTGCACCAGATGCTACCTTTGTCCAGGAAGCGAATCTTCCACATCAAACTTTTCCAACAGTGGAATCCATGTGGGACTGCTGCCCCACAACCACTGCCCCGGATGAAAGAGCGAGAAATGACTCTGATTGGAGAAATGCCGTCCTCTTCCTCGCAGTCTCTACTCAAGAAAACATAGCGCGGATTTGGGAATGTGAGTTCTCTGACGGTGGGATGAGAACAAGAGAAAATGGGGATGGGTTCCCCCTCCCTGCGCTGGAGTTCGTGGAGGGAAGACACTGACATTTCATCCCTGAATATCCAAAGAGGGTAGTCAATCACAGGAGCCACTGAGATGTCCTCTGGCTCGTAGACGCTGACACAGCAAAAGTCACTCTTTGTGTTTTCCTCTTTGAAAAAGCATTGGAACATTTCAGGGCAAAATATGTGATAATGTTCATCCATAAAAGTAGTAGGTATTAATGCTAACAGGCTTTCGTGCGCTTTTAAAAACATGTTTTCCTCCAATGACGTACTGCTGCTGAGAAATAGACCAGTCTCGTCATTACCAAGTAGCAACTGCAGAGATAAATCTTCTGTGTTGAGAGCTTGTACATTGTGCACACTTTTACATTTTGTCATTTGTCTCGGCCGTGCAAGTTGGCTTGAAATTAAAGCATTTGAGTCTTTATCCTCTAATCCCTTCCTTACAAAGTCTTCTGAAGGCACAGGCGTCTCCTTTCCTCGGGAGCTTGTGGACTCCTCTTCCTCATGTACGAAGACAGGAGAGTCACTCGTGCTTCGTCGTTTTTTGCTTTGAGGGTCAGGACTGGGATTCCTACTGGCGCCTAGAAACTGCCAGTACTCTTCTTCAATATCGGGGGTAGAAAACTCACAGCTTGAACGATCTGGCTTGGATTCATCAGGCTGTGTGAAATAGTCTGAGTCAGCAGCGTCGGATGTGTCCATCAGACCGCCATCAGACAAATTATGCTCCACAGCGTCATCCAAAGAGCTGAGATCGTCTGTGTTTGGCGTCATTGTTTCTTGTGTTTCCCTCGGAGGGGTCCTTTGACCCATCCTGAGCTGCAAAATGTCATTTATCGTCAATTTTTCCATTTCAGCCCAAAAGGCAGAAATGGCGTACACAGGCCGAGTGTGGCCCGCAGCTTCGGCATATGTTTCAGGGCTGTCGGCCACAGAGCAAGGTGTCACAGTTAAATCGGGAACGGGGAGAAGATGATCACCTGAAGAGCAACGAGATGCTGAAAGACTCATTTCATGTTTTTGGAGTCCATGCGTATCCGAGGGCAGCAGGCTGCGTGTGTCGTTATCACATGTGGAGTTGTCATCTGGCATTTTGTCAACGCTTTGGCCGACAGATGGGGATGTCAGGGTGGGCTGAGCATTGGCACATTCATGACCTTCAGAGTTGGTAGCTGTTGCATTGCAAGAGAGAGTGCCGTCACAAGAATGCACTCCACTGTCCCGTGTATCGCCTGCGTCTGTACTCTGGGTGAGATTGAACATATTGTTGGTTTCTGTCAGAGATAATGAGCATTGCAGTTGCTGCAGTTCCTCCACTGATTCAGCAGCGGACAGATAGCTTTCAGTATCAAAACTGTGAGTGGATAAGAACTCGACGGCGTCTTCAAGCTCGTCAGACTCCACACTGTCCGACTGTGAAGGGTCTTCGGCTGTCAATGTGTCTTGTGATATTCTGTCCATCATTGGCTCAATGACATTGTATTTGGGGAAATGAGACGTCACCAGTTTTTCTGACAAACTGTCTTCTTCATCAGAGGTCAAAGACATTTGTGATGCATCTGAAACGATTCCCATCTCAGGATCGTCTTCATCACTTGGATACCCTCCTGATTTTACCACAGAGTTTCGTTTTTTTTGTGTGACATACTCTGTGTCAGTCCCTCCCTCAAATTCATAATTAACTTGAATTATCTGTAACTTTAGGCCTTTTTCAAGATATCGCTCCTGTCCAGGTCTACACATGTTATTGTCCTGACGGTTTTTTGTTTGTTTTTCTTTTCTTTTCACAGAGGCAGCATGCAGTCGTTGTTGTGCAGGATTGTCATTCACTGTCACGAACCAGTGCTCTTTTTCTCCTCTTAAAGCGCAGCCAATCACATCCTCACTCACAGCTCTGTCTGAAGTGTGCGACTCGTTCACATGTATCTCTCCTCGGTTGCAAGAAAATGGGTCACGCTTCTGTATGGATTGGAATTCCCGAATGTCACTCTCCATTTGCACATCTCCATCTTCTTTTTTCAGCTCTGATGGTTCTTCATCTGAATACTGAACATTCAGTTGCTCCGTTTGCAGTGTGGGTGTGATGTTGTCTTCTGTGATGTGCTCTGTGGTGTTGATGGGGGTTTCGACAGAAAGATCAAGAGACATTTCAGCTTTTGTTGTAGGATCATCTTCTCCTCCTCCTGTACCACTCTGAATAATCTGCCCTGATATATACTTTACACAACCTGAGTAGTTCTCTTCCTCCATGCAGCATTCTGCAGCGCTGCTTTCAGCATCATCACTGTTTCCTTTTTGGACTGCGCCAAAGACTGAACTTGAGTTTCCTGAATCCTCTGAATCACTAAGATTCGAGCTATCTGGGCAGGCAAGAGAGGGTTGCGGCAGACAACACTGGTCACTCTCCTCATGGAAGCGAGTCCAGTCACACTCTGCAATGTGGATGCTGTGATCCAAATCGTCCATTTTGATACCTCACATACTCCTCAATCTGAAAGAAATACAAAATCAATCAGTGTTAGAAGGCTGCAGATTCAGTGGCTTTATGTAATGTGTACATCCTTGGTTTCACCGCTGGCTTATAGTTGAAGTTCCATCAACACATTTGAGTTAAATATAGAGTGTGTCTTTATCTGAAGCTTAACATTACTTGTAAAGAGCTGTCATTAGGAAACTGTTGTGCAGAACGCAAACAACTGATGTATTAGTTTAAAGCTTGAGAGTTGAAGACCTCAACGGGCCTCAGAGGACAGCAAAGCAACACAAGAGTATCGTGGTCACAAGATCCATAACAGACCCCGAAATACTCCGGTCATAGAGCTGACCAATGTCAGGCCACAACATTACTGTATCATCTTAACAAACATACTCTCTATTGAGGGTCATTGATTTAATATGATAGACATATTAAAATGTAATCTCACTTACAATTACAGCAACTTAAATAATACTCAAATAAGTTTCTAGTAGTATTGTTTTATCGACAGGGTAAAAGGTTTTTCTTTATTCTTCAGATGTGGAATTATTAGGATCGCCAATAATGCCCCTCAACTGCTCTACTTCAAAGTCAGTAAAGGTCTTGTCTATTACGTTAGTATTACATCATCAACACAACCAACACAAAGCATATCGCTACAGTACATTGTTGTAAATGTGTTTTCTGCAGTAGAGAGAAATCCTACCCTTTTGGAGAAGGACGAAGTGTCCTGTTTGAAGGTGTTTTCTAGGTTCTCCCTGCAGGGACATTTCAGCTGTGACGTGACGTCCGTCTGTCCTTGCATATGTCTCACTGGGGCCTCGCACTCAGCTGTTATAAATAGAGTAGTATGTCCAGTCACATGTAGCTGCAAAGTCTGTCCCTCTATTACTAGAGGTATGCCATTTCAGTACCTTAAAATACAAGCCCTCATACAGTTATTAGAGGTGAGATCGATACTCACTTTCATTATTAACATGATAGACGTATATACATGTATGTGTGTGTGTGTATATATATATATTATATATATATATAAATAAATAATTTATTTAAAATGACAAAATCTGAAACACATTTTAAATCATTTCTACGAAGTATGCATACATACATTTTGATTAATGAATGTTTTTACCCCACTTATGTTAATTTATATTATCAGAACACTTCGCAGGTCATTACAGTCCAGTAATCCCAGAGTATTTAACATCTACCCTTAGTCTTAAATATAACCAAAAAAAGCTTGAAAGCCCATTGAAATCCGTACCACGACTTTAGATTTTCTAAATGAACTGTACATGTTATCACTTGCTTGGATGTCTTGCCACTCTGCTATACATACTGCAATGTTAACAATCAAGATAAGTAAAGTACTTTCATCTGTTTTCCTAAATTAATTCAATAACCCAACAGGGACATTTAAAATAATTTCTCAGTATTTTGTAGAAATACATTCTCGTCTTGATCAGTGAGGCAGTTTATTATTAGCAGCAGGAATCACAAAATAAATAAGCTTTATTTGTAGAGCACCTTTTATACGAGATGCAACACAAAGAATATAGAATAAACAAACAACAACCTGTAGTGCAAGTAATTTGAGACTTAATAAACATTAACTCATCTGAAGACAGAACTACAGGACTGGTTTACCCCAAAATAAGCATTTCCAGCCATCTCAGAACAGTGTTGCTATGGGGGTAACCTCACCGCAGGTCTTATCTGTGTTGAGGAACAGCCAGAAAACACCCAGTGTGGCTCAGTGGGGGTTCTCAGAACGAACACACAAAAAATGTAAGCTAACTCGTGTCACATAAAACCACAGTGTGAGAGTATAACTGCACAGAGAGAAACTGGTTATGGAAAGGTGCTTTATTTCTCCAAACATTACATACATCTTCAGAACATTCTTCATGGCATTAAAACTAGATTATGTACATCATTACAAAAACAATACATTTGTATAAAACAATATATACATGTCTTCAGCTTATGGCCGTCTGCACAACAGCAAATACATTATGCAAAAAAGGGAATATTCATGGAATGATTGCTGCCTTTTTATCTGGTTCACTTCACGTTGCTTCACATACACTGGAGGAGGAAATTAGTGTTGTCAAGATATAAAACTATATGTAATTAAATAGCATGTAACAAATAAAACTAGGATACTTGTTTTAGAATAGTGTACAGTAAATATAAAGGCCACTGGATATAATTCAAATACCCAATTATTCAGCACATTATGACTAAATGTTTCCTGGCTGCTTTTAAAGCTCATGGCACAGTTATCAGTTATGGCACACAGTACATTTGGCAAAAGGTTAATAGTAGTCAAGAACATTTTCACAATGCAACACTAATGTTGCCATCTGTACAACAAAAAGAAATCTCAATCCCACTTGATGGCCTTTAGGTCATTTCAAATAAAAACAGGGTCCAACATTAGCTGATGACCTCAGACAAATAAAGTGCACAAGGATTCAGTAATTTGAGGTTTGAGAGAAAAATCTATTGTACTTTGAATCTACTTTATGGAGCAAAATTGACATTAAAAGGGTTCTGTAGGATCACAGACCTTCCTATGAAAACACAATGATGATGTTTGACTCGGTCCGTTGTGAATTCATGATGCATTCTACAGTGATGCGCAATTTCTTGTACTTGTGTAATACATTCACGTTGGTTAAGCTCACAAATAATGCAAATGCAATAATAAAAATAAAAATAAAAAAGCAATCACCAATCAGCCATACAGCGCTGACAGCACTCTCCCTAAGGACATCCCAGCCCACCAAAAGAGCTCGATTATCAGACACACAATTTATTCTGTTGGTCTGACTCATCAGTAAAGCTCAAGTGCACAGTGACACATGTAAATAAATATCAGGCATGTAAATATCCTATTTAGCAAACACAGGCTTCCATCAAATGTCACTGGGCTGTCACTTTGTCCCCCCCCCCGAACAAATCCCTGCTTCTCAACTCGATCTCTGTCACGAATAATCTTTGCATTAAAAGGAATAGAGGTAATATGCGTATACACTTTCTTGCAGCTAGTTAGATTAAAAGATCATTACAACTCTCGGATCTGCAAAAAACATGGCTGTAGCCAGCAGCTGGTTAGCTAAACTGAGCATAAAGACTGGAAACTGCTAGCCTCTTTCGAATGGCAACAACATTCGTTATATCTGGTTTGTTTAATGTAAACAAAAAACAAAAAGTGGAAAAATTACAATTCACCGCAATAGTCTGGCCAGTGCGATACATTTGTGTTTTTTCCACTCTTTGGAGGAGGTTATACGGATTAAAATAGATAAAATGTGTTAATCAGTTAACTTTAGTGAATATGTATATTTCCCAAAGTGTCAAACTATTCCTTTAACAGACAGGGTTTTGACCTAAAAACAAAAAAGTGTGACCCTGAAGTGCTGCACAAGTGGGAGGAAAAAACAAACAGACATGTGAGAGAAATACTGAAACTATTTTCCTGGGATGATTGCATTTTTTTGTATGAAAAAAAAACCAAAATGTAATATCAGGGAATGTGTCAAGAAGATTGACAGGTTAGTTGGTGGATACTATAATATAACAACAACCCTAGTGACAAGAATGCAGCAAAAGCGGCTACAGTTAAATATGGCCGCCTACCTTCAATTCAACTGCGGGTATCTCACACAGCTGAACCGTCACATGATAAAAACATAATCTAACATCGTTCCTGAGCGTTCTCTCGTATCTGCAGCGGACGTCCCACCACCTACTCCTCCTACACATTATAGACCTGGGTGGTGGGTACGGTGGCACTATTCAGTGTTGATGTGGCAGAGGGCCGCTCCCTTCTGACATATCTTGGCTTCCTCACTTCAAAGGAAACACAAAACAAAAAGAACAGATAATCACCTGTGTGGAAAATCAAGACGAGACAAGCACTGGAATTCCTCTATGTAGCGTCTTTGAGCCAACTGTTTGCATGTGTTGTGCTTAAAAGCAGAACTTTCATGCACCTCTTTTTGTCATCTCTACAACAGTCTTCAAATATGTAACACTCCTCATCAACATTGCCCAATACTTCCACATACCATTTTGACTGCTTTGGATTACATCGTACAACCTGTTCCACAAGGTCAGAGTCACAGTTAAAGAACTGGTAATTTACAGATTAAGAGAGGGAAGTCGTCTTACCTGTCGAGGAGGGGATCATGACAGCCTAGAAAGGGGAACAAAAATAGAAATTATAACCATATATTTGATACATTTATGAATAATGTCTTTGTGCTACAAGACGGCTTTGCTGTAGCTACAATAAATGCATTCAGTCTCAACACAAAGCCCCACATGTACTGTAGTGTGATTAGCTGTGAAAATAACAATAGAATTGACTTACAGTCTCACTTGGTTGGAATATGAAGGCTGTAGAAGTACAACAAAATATTGTTACATTTGGGTTTAACCGACTGAACATCAATTATTAATCGCTAAAGCAGATCAATAGCATTTTGTTTCCATACTCTCTCAGCACTTTTCTGCTTTATTATATTGGTTTAATGGGTGTGGTGGGTCGATAAAACCCTGCTTGTAAAATTACAGTTTATCAGAGCTGTGAAGCGCTTACCCTTGTTGCGGCGGTAGAAGATGCTCGGGAGTCGGTGGGAGCGCTTGAGGTAGAAAAAGGAGGCAACAGAGAGGATCAGGAACAGGCTGATCAACATTGTTCCCAGAAGAAGAGAGGCTGCCACACCTGGCCCTCCTGCCCAAAGACACAGCACAAAACAGAAAACTGTGATGAGAAATGTGGTGATTATCTTCCCGGGCGCTGCAGATATTTAGTCCATCATCGTACACATATTTTTACACATGGAAAGGGATAATACTAGAAAATAACAAATAATTACTATACTACGAAGTTGGTTCATTGACATCTTTTAAAAACACATTAGGTTGAAATGCATTTTTTTCCCTTCTAATAATTTAAACTTAACATTAAAACTAAGGCAAAAAACAAATCAGTTATTAATGACTGGATTGGATATCTTACCAATTTTAGGAACGACAGTGGTTACAGTTGTGTGGTTTTTCCTCTCCACTGTGTAGTCTAATGAGCACACAAAAGGGGAAAATGTGAAAGAAATAAGTAACATTCAGGTTCTTTTCTTGTCAAATAAAAATAAAAAGCTCTGTCCTTACTGTAGGTGCAGACTGTAATGTTCTCCAAATCCACAGCTGCTGAGTCCACAGAATATGCAAACTGTGTTGCTGTTCTCAAGGACACGCAAGAAGCATCCTGAAGACATCAGAACAAGAGCATATTTCAATTTTTTTTTTGCCTTTTGACACCCATATATTGACAAATTATTATTTTCACCCTGCAATTTACATTATATTATATTCAAGGATATAAATGAACATTAAACAAATGATATGGTTTTCACATTTTCTTACATTAATTGCTTGATATAATGAAATATATATATATATATATATATATATATATATATATATATATATATATATATATATATATATATATATATATATATATTTATTGGCTATCAAAATAAAACCCTTCCAGTTTAAAGTTAACTCAAAACAAAAGATTATTTTCCTTTTTTTACACATTGCCAAGGATAAGGGTACCGCATAAGCACAGGGATGAGCTGTTTCATAAGTTTCACAGCTTTTTACTATGTCCTTCTTGCATGCAGAAGCACATTGTCTCAAATGTTTTCAGGATCAAATTCATACTTTCTATTCTTTTAAAAAGTACAAATTGATGTGCGTCACATTCTTGGTAGATCGCCAGTGTAAAGTATTTAAAAACACCAATACTTCACTCATTATGTATTAAAGTCATTATACAAGATACATTCATTAATGGCCATAGTATTATTTCCCTCTGGCTAATCTCTAATAATGAAGATAAACTAATAGATGTGATGTCAAAAGTCTTAGTGACACTTTGTATATGTGTGCCGATTCTAGTCGTTAGTAAACATCCACATTACCTGGTTCACAGTGGGTGTCATTTGAACACGAGTTGTTCACCCTCTGTTTCTCGCCACAGCACTCGAGTGAGTTCTGATGTAAAGCCTACAGACAGAACATCATTCATTGATTAGCAATAAGTGTAACCACAACAACACACATTGGCTCTGTAGCTCAGTGACAGCCATTGTATACCTTTGTTACAGGTGTCTCGGGTCTGATAAGAATCACAGTTGCAGCCAAGACCAACAGGAATGACAGAGCCATATTCAACCCTTTAAGAGCAAACAGACCTGAATTAGATACAAATGTAATGCGTTGACGAGGAACACTGTAGGAAAAATACACAATCACAATACATTTGACAAATTCTGGCTGAGGATAGGTTAAATTGAATACTTGTTTTGTATTGATCTGTGTTGCATCCACACTATACAGATAAGACACCCACAAGCCGTTCTTTACCTTCACAACTTTGAACTTTACACCAACATTTTGTAATGCAAAATAATATACTGGCAAAATGTGAAAGTGACTATCTCTAGGATTTTCTGTCGAGTCACTACTTCTCAACGAATAAGGGAACAGAATGGTGATTGCGCCTATACATGTATTTATTTGCACTGTTGCAAACTGCATTAGTTTCCCTCCATTATATAAATACAACATATGGAACTATGCAGTTATGTCAACTTGAAGCTGATGTAACAACAAAAAGACTGAAAGTGATAATCCTGTGGCAGGCGTCCGACAGGTTCATGGTTTCATTGGAATCGGTTGAGAAATGTAAACATTTTAATGTAAAGCGGCTCCCATGTCACTCAACTAACATCAGAAATCCGATTTACGGCAGCTGACCTGTCGTGCCAACAGTGGTCTCAGGAAACGTCCCCCCGTCCGCTCAGGTCGACGGGTGCTGCTGTCGGGACACCTGCCTGACGCTCGGCAGCCACAGGCTCGCCACTGCGGTGCCAGGGGCTCAAGGAGGATATCGGCCTTGCTAAACTCTGAGCACAATCCCTTGTTTTCACTCAATCAGGACTGACATCCTTAGTAGTGCCACTTTAAAGCGTTAACGTTAACACATGCTTTGGAAAATGGCATGCACAAGTGCGAACGTCAGTCGAGTGACACGCGATACAACCAAGGTGTGTAGCTACCTAGCACCTGCTACTGTGATGACATTAAATCGTATTCGTGTTCGCAGCCAGAGCTTAAATAAGTATGTCAGCGTTATAGGGGCATATTTGCTAATCTATTTAAATCTGTTCAACATTATCGGCTATTTACAATGACAGACTGATCAGCTGCTCGTGACAAAAAGTTAACTCACCAGCCAGACACTCGGCTTTGGCCAGACCAAACTCCTAGATGCGGTTTAATCCACGTCAGGTGAGGTCCGCTGCACAGCTGTTATCTGCAAGTCACCTATAGTTGTGACCGATTTGTCATCAACACGCATCCGTCGTTCATCCACAGATAGTCCTATGGGCAGCCGGTGGGCGTAGGGCATAGCTACCTGCTTTCAATTCATTTAGGGTGGACACTTCCGGGTACAATTTTCAAAATAAAACCCGGACTGTGTTTATGCTTCATTAACGTAGGCATATGTCTGCATAGTATACATTAAATAAAACATATATATATTAAAAGATATACTATTACTACTACTACTACTGCTGATAATACTTCGTATGATAGCATATCAATAATAATAAAATAGAAGATATTATTGTTATCATTCAAAAATAGCAATACCGGAAATGCAGTTATTCCGTTAATTTGCAACTAAAACCCGTAATAAAAAGCTTAAACAATAAAACTTAATTGTAAATCTGGGGCGTCAAAAAAGGCCCATTGAGGACTAACAATTAAACTTTTCAATCTCGTTCACAAAAGCATTTTTTTAATACAATACTTTTAAATTAACTGAAAAAAAGAATATCCGCATGTTTGTTATTAGCCAGAGGTGCTGGCTAATACTTCAGATTATTGTTTTTTTACTCACAATATACTCTTTGAAAAACCTATGAGAAATAATACATTAAAAATAACTTTATCTCAATAGATATTGTAAGATGTCTTAGCAAGAAAAGGAGCAGGTGCAATTGATGACAATAATTATGGCTCCATTACATTGCTAGTTAGTCTGCATGCTCACTGGGTTAGTACTGCACCTGAATGAAATGCAGCCAATAATTCACTATAACGGCCAGATTAACCTGTTACAAGGCCCTAGGATTTTCTTTAGCCATTGGGCCCCTAGACCACACCTAAACTCTGTGCATTGTATATTTACCCTTTTGTCAAGCTCCCATTAAATCCACTTGCACCCATTACTATGCATGATGTTATATTTGTGTTTCATTTATTGTAATTTAATTAAACACAAATATGGGGTCTTGTTTAGTTGATATCAACAATCTACAATGTAGGGCGTTGGGAGGCTGGATTACCAGATGAACTATCCAGCATTGATAGTAAACCTACATGTATTGAATTAGAGACAATAATGTACTACTTCATAATTGCTATAGTGTCATAACTGACTAACTTACAAACTCACTAACTCGCCCACTCGCCCACTCACGAGGACCCCTAAATGGAAAGGTCACACGGCGGGAGATTTAAAGCCTCGCGAGCTTCCTGCTGGTTGTCGACTTTCGTCTCGTTTTCAACAGGCCTCTGCGGAATGGGAGTCAATTACAACACTGTTTAATCTATACAGTCTGTGTATTTAATCCACGGCAACCATTGCTCAGAACTAGATGTCAGATAAATAACACGGTTAAGGTTTGACGATCTCAACAGTTCGAGGTAACTTCAATTGAAATGTTATATGAAGTTACCGTTAGCTAGTGAAGCATGTTACAGATTAGCGTCCATGCTAACTAACGCAACACTAGCTCGCACGACTCCAACACACTTGTCAGCAGTCGAATGATAATCGAAGACAAAGAGCTCCTACAGTTACTACTAATGTGTTATCTTTACAAACAGGTAATCAAACGCCATGAATCATACGAGGAACATAAAAGAGATGCTAAGCATCCCAACTGGAAGCAGGTAACGTTGAGCTTCTCTCCAACTCTGAATGATGTTATGTGAAGCTGTAATCCATAGTTTAAATCTGGGAAACGGTGTGATCAAGCCCTACATTTGAGAGAGCAATGTTTTACGTGTGCATCTGCGTGTTTACCTGATTACTACACGTGTGTTTTGTGTTTTTTATTTACTCCTCAAACCTTGTGGGGATAAAACAATCCACAGAAATGGGGCTACCAGCGGCTATTCCAATTTTACAGACTCTCAGTTTTTCTTTGGGTCTCAGTTTTGGCCTGACAGTTCTCAAGAGATGAGTGTGTCACCCAGGACCTCCCAACAAAGTTCACAAGAGGTGAGGTCTATCAATTTAATTTGACAAGTGGCAGTAATATCTTTGAGTATCAAGGCATTATTACTCACACCTGGTACAATATTTGTAAGTGGTTTTAGCTCATGGACATATATGCAGTTGTGTTGTACTAAGAGTAAAGTAAACAAGATGTTGTAGCGATACTACCACCTTTTTGTTCTTTTTAGTAACTTTATACATGTATAAATATAATATAACTACTTATTTGTGCAGTGTGTATATACTGGGAGACAATAGCCATTTATATAATCTGAGATTGCTGTATTGCTGGTTTGTAACATACGTTTAGTGCATTCCCCATTATTGTGAGACCATTTAAATAGGCCATGATGATTGAGTTCAGTAATTGCAGAGGCCATCTGATTCTTTGCAATACATGTTTTCCATTTGGTGGATAACCCATACTATCATATGGAAAATATGACTCAATGTATAGGACCAGGAGTGCATACAGTTATATTAATCATCACTCAGATTATGTGAAACCTAGTTATATGCTCTTATCCTCATTTTTTTCAATATTTTTGTCTTTTCTCTTTTAGGGAAGTGACCCAAAGTTTTCAAGCAGTTATCACACTAAACCTTTCCTGTTTGGAGACTTAAAGGACAAGAGCAAATATTTTGGAATACTGGATACATTTGAAGAGGACAAGAAAAGGGCAAAAGAAAAAACGGATCGGTATGACTTAAACATGCTACTCACTTTTAATTTGTACTATACTATAAAAGAAGTAGGACATTTCTGACATTTTTAATATTTGTCTTTTGCTTTAACAGTGATATTTTTGCCAAAGATTGTAATAATTTTCGAGAAACACTCAACAATGTAAGTGATGATAAACATCCATTCAGTTGCGTTTTGGTTTATGCAGTAGATTACAAAAAAGTGCTGCCATGTTTTTCAGATCCATCAACTGGTTGCTGGCACAGAGAGAAATACTGCTGTGTGTCAAACGGTCCTTCAAAAATTTGACAACTTTGCATCAACATGTAAGTTTCCTAATTTATTTAAATGTATCTTTTGTTGGAATGATTGAACATAGAGTTGCTCTCTGCATTCTGTAGATTGGAATAATTCAGTTTAAAATATTTTTAAAAAGGCCCTAAGCAAACATTTATTATTGCCAGTAGATGGTGCACTTTTCATCATTTACTCTAATTTGGACATTTTAGATACAGTTCCATATTGAAAATTTTTTTTATGGACCTGTGCATTAAATGAAATCTTTTTTTTTTGTTCATTCATCCCAGTGCAAAACAATTTCAGCAGTCTTCAGAGTGACATTTCTCAGCAGTTTGAGACTTTAGTGAAGAAAGTGAACTCCCAGAAAGAGATGGTGACTGAATTGGAGGAGACTATGCAAAAGGTAAACGGTTTCAGTTGGATGAAGTAGATATTTGGTGGTTAATAAATGTTTTCGATTAGTGATAGATACAATTTTATATTTTACCCTTTAGCGTGGGGACAGCACTGCAGAACTCTGTTCAAACCTGCAAAGCTTAAACACTAATCTGAAAAGTCTGACAGAGGAGCAGGAGAGAGATCGAAACACGCTTGAAGAGGCTCTGAAGCTGCTCAGCACCTTTGTCTCAGAGCACTCGGGCAAACCCAGCCCAAAGAGAGTGACTGACAATGCCATCCAGACGTCACCAGAGCTCGAGCAGCCATTCTCCTTCCTGCAAAACGACAAGCTCGAATGCACGCAGGTTACACTTAAGTCACACAACACTGAATGCAATACGGCTGAATTTCCCCCTCGGCATCCCAACTACATCATAGGAAAGAGGAAATTCACTCCAAGAGGCCACAGAAAGCCCAAAAAGAGCCGCCTGTCGGTGCTCTCAGAAAGGAGGAAGTGCACTGTCACGGATGAAAACAGTAACCCTCTCATTAACTGTGATAAACAACTAAATGTTTCAGCACCCCTCCATGAGCGTCACGATCCGAACATGTTAACTAGCCAGGAGAGTCCCAACCCAGACTGGCTAAAAGTGCCAAACGGGGAGATGATATCCATAGCTGAAGGGTGCTTCATCAACCCTGTCAGCTGCTGGTCTCAGGACAGCAACAGCTCTGTGTGCCTCGCAGGAATCGAGCCTGTTTTAGAGAAGCTCCCATCGGAGTCCAAGAGAGGGACCCCAGTGAAACCTGAAGGCCTCTGGCACCTGTTTGACAAGGATTGTGATTTTGGCTTTTAGAGGACGAGTGAAGGATTCAAGGGTGAAGCATCTCTGCTCTTATGTTTGGAGTAAAAGCCAGAAAGGTTTATTGTGATATTTATCATTACATAAGACCTATGTTATTGTTTTTCAGTTATTGAGTTATTCAGTTTGATGAAGAATGAAAACATTGATAAATGTTTATTGTCTTATATTTGTAGTAGAAGAGCTGTAGAGGGGTCTAAAATGTACTCATTAGTATGTTTAGGACAGACCGACTCATAAATACAATAACATATTTACAGTTATTCATCTGACATAAACAAAAATCCATATTGTTAATAAAATTGTCTTTTTTTTGTAATAAACAGCCATGCTCCATACATCTTAGGGTGCATGTTTATTAGCAGAAAACCGTATTATGCTTTAACAAGCATTCCACAAAACAAACAAGGATTAATATTTATATTCTGTAAATGTATTTATTATATGTCTTTAGTATTTACCCTGCAATAAATGAATTAAATACCTAACCAGCATCTTGGCATAATTTAGATCAGAGTCCATAATAATAATTTGAGCTACATTATCATTTAATGAGAATATTCTTGTTTGGTCCAATCTGTTATTGGGTTTGCTAGTCTCAGTATTTTTTGTTGATTATGTTGATTCATCTTCTGTCAATCAACTAATTGTATGTCGGTTAATGTCGAGAGGTACTTTTTGGGGTTTTGCTGGTAATGCTGTGTGCCACACAACTGCAGGATTCCGATGATCACTCTGCAGATGTTTAAGATTAACAATAGCAAACACTGTATTTACAAACAATCTTTCTATTCTCATTGACATGAAAATCTGTCATACAATGTGCAAATCTCTAAACTTAGATCCTCTTTCATGTAGGGCTGTAAAATAAGTAATAGTAATAAGTGCATTGATAATTAATAATTAATTTCCTTCGCTAATTCGCCGACACAGACTTTGACTTAATCTGACGGGTGTCACTGGTTAACCAAGTCTGCAGGTGGGGACATGAGTCCCCTTGGGTTGAGATTTGCCACTAAACAGACGTCATAGTTGTCATGCATCAGAGCATGCCGAGCCATCACAGTCCACCGGTTCTCCTGTGGGTCCAGCTCCAGAATATCTTTTGTTATATTATCATGACGATCTGAAGGTAGTTAAGAAACAGAATGGATATTGTGATCACCTGGAGTCATCTTTCAAACTCTTCATTCATTGAATATGACTTTGTTTATTACCTGCTCCTTTGTAGTATCCACATACATAGATTTTGCCTCCCACCACTCCTGCGTTTGAGGCATTGGTGCGCAGTGAGAGTTGTGCAGATGGGAGAGGAGGTCCATCCCTCCAACAATCTTCATCTGGGTTGTAGATCTCTACGGCATCGAGGCAGCGGCGGGATTGTCCACGATCCACACCCTCGCATCCGATACCCCCTGCAAAATGGTTTATTTTTACAAATAGAATCCTTATGAAAAAACGTTGACAGGAATCAATCCATCTTAATTGATGTAGCAGGATTATGACAATTTACATTCCAAGAAAGATTTAAAAAATGTTAAACGAAACAAAAAATGATTACCCATCACAAAAATTTCGCCATTGAGTACAACAACACTGCTGCGGTACTTTGAGTACTTCATGGGACCTAGCCCTGTCCACTTGTTTGTGTTTGGATCGTACTCCAGGAGGCGGTTACTAAGTCGGTCGGGCTCATCGTCTGTCCGATATGACTGGATGGTTGAAGGGGGGGGGGGGGGGGGGGGGAGAGAGAGTGTGTGGCGGAGCAGGTGCAGTCAGAGGAGTCACATACAGACACTGAGCTTATGTTACATGTGTTGAAGTCTGATTCTCTAGGTTTCACAGTAATTGCCAAGAACTTAACTTGTGTAAATATGTTTTGACATCACCTGTGGGGTGCGACCACCCATCACATAAAGACGATCTTTCATCCTGACCACGCTGTGATAGGCTAAAGGGATAGGCAGGGGTGCTGCACTGCGCCAGGGTCCTCCTTGCAGAGACCATCGCTCCACACAGTTAGTGATGAGAAACTGGTTCTTCAGCTTCATCTGCCCACCCAGCAGGTACAGAGTGTCACCCAGTGATCCCAGAGCGTATGAATCGCGGTACTCAGCTGACGTCAGGCACTCCCAGCTTCCTTGGGCCTCTACTTTGTACCTGGCAACCCAAGAGAACAATCGGTGTCATCTGTGCGCGTGCAAATACAGTTATCAAGTGTGTCATCTAATATCTTACCTGTAAATCTCAACGTGCATGTCCTTCTGTCGGGCCATTCTTCGTGCACCTACCTCTCCTGCCACTATAATGTCATTTCTTTCAGTTACAACCCCGGCACACACGTAACCCAGAGCCTCGGCATAGCGAGGTGAAGTAACGTAGTAGATTCGGCCTGTAGATGGGGCATAGCAAAAGCTGCGCTCAGTAAAGTTGCCATATCTTGACCTGATCCCGTCACCGTCATTTCCAACACAGAGCAGCAGATCTGTGGTCTCCATGCCGTACCGCAGCTTTAGTTTGCGTGGTGCAGCTGAGGGATGCATCGCTGTGACCTCCAGGGCTTGATTGAGAATCTCGAGACATTCAGCATCTGCCAGGAGAGCCGTGTTTCTCTTCATTGCCTCTCTTAAATACTCAGCATTTATCAGTGGTAGACGGACCTTCCTCAGGAGCTCTGGAAGGTGCAGAATACGGACCTCTCCATCCACCAGAGTGCTGTCTTTGACCCAGCGTAGGACAACATCCAGGATGGTCTCTTCTTGTGAAACATTGAGGTCATCAGAAGTCAGGAGCTTTCCCAGCTGATGGGCCTCCAGCTCCAGGACCTCCTCATTTTGGCAGACTTGGACAAAGTGCTGACGCAGGAAGCGATGAGCATGATCTGCCAGTTCTTCTGCACCAAGGTCACGGGCAAAGTAATACACACCAAGGCAGTTGGAGGCGTCCATGTTCTCGGTCATGTGCTGCTGGCAGCGAGTGAAGACGTCATCCATCTGCAGGAGAAAAGCTGCAATAGAGATGCCTTGTACATTGGCGTTGGTGAGAGGAAGATCGGAGCAGTACATGTAGTTCAAGAGGAGGGCCAGACTGTCTGCAGGGGTGTCATGCAGGAATATTTCTCTATTGTTGCACTCGCGCAAGCCGCATGTGAACATTACACGGAAGTATGGGCTGAAGGCAGACAGAACGACCCGATGACATGGAAAGCTGATGCCCTCAGCAACCAGCACCACATCTGTCAGATGCTCACCCTCCCTCATCTTCCTCAGCTGGTCGAGCAGCACCAGTCCATGTTTGGCCGTAAAATCCATTTTGCCTCAACTTGTTTAGAAACGATGATATTTAAAAAGTTACACAGTACGTTTTATGCACTCTGAACAACTGGTTAGGACTTTGTCTCTGAAAAAAACAAAGAAAAAAAACCCAGAAACAAATACATAGCAGCCATGAATGTCATATCAAATAGCAGTTTAATAAGCTCATGCTGGTGTAAAATGTACTTGTAATGCTATAACTGCTAGTCAAATCAACTTTTTATTTATTCTAATTTTGGTAATCTTAGTGTCCTGAAAATTCGAATGCGTGAAAAATGTCAATCAAGAATTAAGTAACTATTGTTTTACTTGATTAACGATAAGAAATGAATGTAACATTACAATGTTTTAATCATTAAAGCATATTTAAATACTACAAAACCGCATCTCTATTATGGCTAAGGTAATGGCGAACCTGTAAACATATTTCCATGAACTTCACATTTGAGCAGAATATCTAATTAGCTTTGGATATAATACTCTAGCAAAATTCACCGTTGTCCAAATAACATGTGCACTCATGAGTTAGCACGGCATCTGTTCACATCATACATCATTAACTTGTAAAAAGCCTTACCATAGTCTCCAGTTCCTCTGCTCTCTTTGGTCTAAAAAGACAAGTAAATATCCATGTTTTTCATGTGTTGTTGATGTTGCCGAATGCGTCAGTCAGTTTTTGGTTGAAGAGGGTCTGACAAAGATATGCACCCCCTCTGCTGCTGTGGCCCTCTGAGCTGCTACCCCAAAATAGACAGTGTTGTGGCAGACAGCAAGTAGGTCAGAAAGGTTTGAGTGGTCAGGAAAGTGTTTGTCTTTAAGCCACGATAGTGAGAAATATTGTGAATAATTTTTACATTGCTTAGTTTACTCATTGGCATTATGTTGAACCGTGTGATTTATGTCCTTCTTTGTTCCACTTAGTTTGCCTCGGTCACATGCCTGCAGCTCCGGAGTGACTGCAATGAAACATTGCTCCCAGCCAGGATTCAGATTTCATGACGGCACTCTCTTAAAGGCCCAGTATACTGCATGCCCACACAAATCAGACCTTACCTTTTAAGTTTGATTCAGAAAATCTGAATTCTTGAGATTGTTGTACCAACAAAGAAAACAGTTTGTATACTGAATGTATTTATACATTGTACTATCTCTCTTGCCACCATTGTGTTGGATATTTACTGATCAATAGTTTGTTTTTTTAATATTTTAAGTATTTTGTTCACTTGACCACTATCATTTGAGCTTAAGGTGACATGTCATGGTTCATTCGCTTTACTTTTGCAAGTGAATGGAAAAAAGACCTGGAAGAATGGGAAAATACCTGTCAAACATCCATTGAATGAATCAGAGTTAATATTTTTCCACTTTAAGACTATAATTACATCCTTTCCTTCTTCCGGTCAGCCATCATTGTCATGAAGTGGGCTCTGCCCACAATGTCCTGACTATAGTTAATCATTTGGCAATATGATGTACATATGCAGATACAGTTGTCCTCTTGACAGTTTGGTGAACCGTTGGTAGTTAAGTCTTTGGAATAAATCACCTTTACTGCATATTAAAAGAGTACAACCATTGAAATTGCACAGATATTGACAGATTCAGCTCAATGGACTCGACGCGCAGACTTGGGAAATACAGAGTGGAGCGAGAAGTGCTTGATGAGCAGAGACTGGAAGAGGTAACGCAGAGAAAAACGCACTCTGACACTCAACCTTCTCTAACTGAACGCCTTAAAGACTCCTTCAGGTAAGACACATGTAATGGCTTGATCTTGTAACTTTGAATCTTACTCTTCTGTAGATGTGTACAGATGTCTGTTTGATCTTTTTGTCAAAGTCAACCAGAGAAAGATTTTTCAACAACAAACAATGTATGCTTTAAGATATCAGCCAATAAAAGACTTCTGTGTATCCTTCAAATGTCTTCCAGATGTACAGCCCCCAAACTAAAACGAAGTGTGGTGAGCAGCTTGCCTGTGTTGTACTGGCTGCCCAAGTACTCAATCTGGGACTATGGCATGCCAGACCTCATCTCTGGCATCAGTGTGGGCATAATGCACCTGCCACAAGGTGTGACAATAGCCAAATCATGGTTGAGTAAATATAATGCTGCAAGAAAAAATAGTCAGATTTTGACATAATGACAATAACCTAATGTATCATTTTCCCTCATGAGCAATATTTTGCCTAGATACGTTTTATTACCAATTTCTTTTTGCCAGTAATACAACTGTAAAAATTGTTCGTAAACTAGAACTTCTCTGTTTCTCACAGGTTTGGCATATGCATTGCTGGCTTCTGTACCGCCTGTATTTGGGCTCTACACGTCACTCTATCCAGCATTGATCTATTTCTTTTTTGGAACATCACGTCATATCTCCATTGGTAAGTAGAGAGAGAGAGAGAGAGAGACTGTGTAGCCATTATAACCTCTGTCATGATATGTGATTCTATCTTTCATTGTGTTCAGGTACATTTACTGTGCTCAGCATCATGGTGGGTAGTGTGACAGAGAGACTCGCTCCAGACACAGCTTTCCTCATAACAAATGGAACCAACGTCACTGCAGAGGTAAACATAACTGCCCGGGACTCTTACAGGGTGCAGGTGGCGGCTGCTACTACTGTCCTAGGAGGACTTATTCAGGTCAGGACACGGCATCTCACAGAAATCATCATGTTGTATTCTGTCGTTACGGCTGCCAATACTCATTCACATAAATTATCGTTTGCATAGGTGGTACTGGGTTTGGTAAAGTTTGGATTTGTGGGGACATACTTGTCTGAACCTCTGGTGCGAGCTTACACAACAGCAGCTGCAGCCCATGCCGTGGTGGCACAACTCAAGCACATCTTTGGAGTTTCACCGACACGGTTTAGTGGTCCCTTGTTACTGGTGTATGTGAGTACTGCCAAGTGTTTGGTTCTGATTGCTGTGTTTTGTTGATACACCAGCACTGATCTCATGGCATCATAATAACAAAAGTAATATTCACAAGAGAGTGTGTGTATCTCAGTTTAACTTTCATTTAATCTTTATTAGACGTCCCTTGAGATACATAATCTCTATTACAAGATCATATAAATATGTAGAAAACACATACTTGCTTTACAACAAAACAGGACCTGAGAGACACATGCGATGACACATGACTTTCTATTACAAAATATGCTCCTCATGAAACATTATTTGAATATGATGCTTTAATGCCTGATAAGGATGCAGCATTTTATTAGACAAATGTGAGCGAGCCTCATTTTTCTGGCTGCATTCTTCAATAAACCATTTTTAGGTCTTGGTCCCTTGTGCATCCACACACTCAACACTTAGATGGGATCTGAGATGCTCTTGATGCAAGGCAAGTTTATTTATGTAGCCCATTTCTGCAACACGGCAATTCAAAGTGCTTTACACAAAACATCAAACGCATCCAGACGAGGTGCAAAAGAAACCCACAGAAGGAAATTCAAGACACAAATAAAAAATGTCACTAAATAGTAGAACACTAGAAATGAATAGTAAATTAAAACAAGCTCAAATAGAATAAGACAGGAATTACATATACTAATAAAAGTTACAGGGCAGTGAAATAAATGTATAATAATTTGATTTAATAAATACCAGCAACAAACAGAAACATCTTCAGCCTTGATTTAAAAGAACTGAGAGTTGCAGCAGACTTGCAGTTTTCTGGGAGTTAGTCCAGGTGCATACAAACTGAATGCTGGTGCTCCGCGTTTCGTTTTTGGGACAGAGCTGTGACGCACTTCATGCTCGAAACGGGATGTTGTTGAGTTGGGACAATTAAATGTGTCAACCAATAGGGCATCAGGTCATAACAATGTTTCCCAAACTAAAAGCAAAAATGGTATTATTAAGTAACAGTATAATAGTGTCTGACTTAAAATGACAAAACCATCAGTTGTGTGCAGCAAAGGATGTGTGTTTTAATGTGTACGGTAGGAAGCTTTAACTATCACCTGCTTTCACTTACTCCATTTTTAGACTCTGAAGGATGTTTGCATGTTGCTGCCACACACTCATCTTCCCACACTGTTGGTCAGTGCTGTGTCCATGGTGTTTCTAATTGCAGCCAAGGAGCTCAACTCTTTCCTCAGTCCGAAGCTGCCAGTGCCCATCCCAGTGGAGCTCATCACAGTGAGTTGATAAGAGGACACTCTCTGGCCTCTCTTCGTGTTATCACCTCTGTGCTCTGTGCAGCTGCTGATGTTGCAGCTCTGAAAAAGCCCAGACAAGCCGAGCAGCTGAATCAGCAGTAGTGCCCGGGCCTCTGCATTTGTGCAGTTCACAGCAAAAAGAAGATATTTATCGCTAATAATTAGGTTCACATCTAGCATATGATTCACCAGATTTGTAATTATTGAAGGTCTGATGTGTTGTGACATTTGACTTTAGTTTGTCAGTTTGTGTGTTTATGATCTGCATGCTTTCTGTGATGGCTTTAGATTGTGGCAGGGACATTGATATCAACCTATACCCACTTGAACAGCAACTACACTATTTCAGTTGTTGGAGAAATTCCAAATGGGTAAGCATTGGGGTTTCAAGTTAAACCGCTGTAATTATTAGTAGAGTAATATTTTCCAGCTTGTTTAGGACTAACTCATTTCCTTGTCCTTTAACTTTGCACCAGTCTAAGTTATCCCAGTGTACCAGATGCAAGTCTTTTTGGAGAAGTTATTGGGGATGCTTTTGCATTGGCCATGGTTGGATACGCCATATCTTTTTCACTTGGCAAAACATTTGCATTGAAACATGGATACAATGTGGACAGTAACCAGGTAAACCACAACTCTCTTTAAAGTCCTGTTTAATTCTGCAGATACCGTACCTTTATCATACATCTGCATTCCTTTCTCTCAGTATTTCCCTGCTCATTCTTGTGTTTCTTGTCTTCACCCATGCTGCAGGAGCTGGTGGCGCTGGGTCTCAGTAATGCAGTGGGAGGCTTCTTCCAGTGCTTCTCTGTCTGCTCCTCCATGTCTCGAAGTCTCATCCAAGAGACCACCGGAGGAAAAACACAAGTGAGTGAGCAACAGAAGTAAAAATATGACATCAGCATGTAGGAATACTTAAGAAAAATGCAATGCATATGGCACCTTTAAGGATGTTTGAGGTAGTGTAAAAGAAATGATGTTGACGAAAACATAACCACATTATGTGGACAATCAAAACTGATGCTACTAGAACATGGACTGTAGTTTTTAACTTCAACAATGTATTATGCAGTAACATATTTATTGTGTCATGCACATACAAGTCCCAGGCAGCATGGACTTTAAAGAAAACAGTGGTGACACGATTTCAGACATGAACATAACTTTTATTTGCCCCAGGCTCTACAAACCAACTGCCACACAAAAGGTTTCCTCTCTAAAACACAGTTCAGGTTTTTGATAAGCATTAATCATTAAAGCCCATCAAACAATTACAGACATTTTCCTGAGAAGATTTGTTCTTAAATCATCATTTTATCAGCATATTATGATCATTGGAAAACGACTTCAGTTTCACCTAAATCACACCTAAAACATTTCTCTTCAGGGAGACCAGTAAACCTGTCTAATTATAGCTGAAGATCATGTCCCTGAACGTTGTGCACATAGAGATTTATTATTTATCTAAACACTATATAACAAATCAATTAATTATTGCAAACCAGACCTCAACACTGGTTTGCAATAATTCATTGATTTGTCATATAGTGTTTAGAGTACCACTAAATACTGATAATATCTACTGTCAATATGTATATATGATGGACTTAATCTATTTCTGATGAACAAACAATTATGTTAACTTGCTTGTTGAGCTCAAATATAAAGAAATTCAAACCAGAACCAACCTTTTGTGTTGTTCTTGCAGATGGCTGCAGTGGCCTCAGCTCTCATAGTGTTGGTGACTATTCTGAAACTTGGACCTCTGTTCCAGGAGCTGCCAAAGGTTCAGTTGCTGTACAACTCATGTGTTCTGTAGATTTGCAGTAAACATTCATGATGCGTGACATGTTTTTGTGTAATGGAATGAATTTTTTTTTTATTTGCCTCATTCACACTTCTGTGTACACATCTGATTAATAATGTGAAAATGTGGGTGTGCTTGTTTTAGGCTGTCCTTGCAGCAATTGTCTTTGTAAATCTTAAGGGGATGTTCAAGCAGCACTCTGACATTGTAACACTGTGGAAACGCAGCAAGATTGACCTGGTGAGAATTTTAAAACATTTAAACAAACAACAACTTCAAAACTGCGAGAGAATTTGCCCTAGTGTTTAATCTGGAAATGTGTCATTATTCGTGTTTTCGTTTCATAATCATACCAACGAATGCGTAATGTCATGCTGCGTCCCCCAGGTGGTGTGGTTGGTCACTTGGGTGTCAACCATGTTGCTCAATCTGGATCTGGGTCTGGCAGCATCAATCATTTTTGCTCTGATGACTGTTATTTTCAGAACTCAGCTGTAAGACTCCTCTGCATCTCATCATAGTATAATTCAGTATCTGAGTCATAATGTGTATATGTGTTTGTGTGTGTGTTTTCTAGAGATAAAATATTAGTAAGAACTTCTGGATTAGACAGAATACTGTTTAAAAACATATTGCACACATAATAGTGTGTTTTTATTCCATTCAGGCCAACATACTCCATTCTGGGAAATGTGCCAGGTACAGAACTGTATGTGGATATAGAGACCCACAGAAAGGTAAGACAGAAATATATATGAAATCATTCATTATAGCTTCTTGTGTCGCAAAAAAAGCTAATGACTTTTTGCTATTTGGCAGGCGAGAGAGATTCCAGGTGTTACGATATTTCGCTCCTCTGCTACGGTATATTTTGCCAATGCTGATCTCTACCTTGAGGCTCTAAAAGAAAAGGTTTGTTCTCCCTCCTAGTAATACTATGTAATATATTGACTCTAGGGCTGCAACTAAAGTATGTTTTTCATTAATAACGAATAATCTAGTGACAATATTTCTACAAGCATAGTAAAAAAATTGCCACGTTTTTTTTGTCTCCAGATTCCTTGTCTTACCAACAGTCCAAAGATGTTCAGTTTACTATCATATGTGAAAAAGAAAACCAGCAAATCGCCACATTTGAGAGACTGGAGCCACAATATTTATTTTTGCATTTCTACGTGAAAACAGACAAACAATTAAAGGGCAAATTTGTCAATTTTCTTATGTGGATCAGTATAAATGGTAAATGTTGTCAATTAAAGCAATAACTTCCTCAGTGGAAGAGAGAGAGAAAGCTGAGTTCTCCGGCTCTTTGAGCCGTGCCAGCAGTGCCTACATATACCAGGATGCCTTGCGCACAAGCTTCTGACCGAATACTCTGGCTTGAATAAATACAGCTGAATATCCGAGTCGGCCAAAACACTGTAACTCCCAAGAGGCGGAGACCAGAAATCCGAGCTGAATAGCCTGTAGTTCTTCCTTCCATCCGACTACGTCAGTGTCACGTTAAATGAGGGCGCTGGATGCAGGAAGAACAGATTTTGTAGCTTTTCTAGGTCAGTATAATACGCACAGAAGAATATATTGATTCAATTGACCGTCAATATAAATAGAAGGTGACACATTTTCCCTTTAATGTTTTATCAAAAAAATTGCTTATTCAATTCATGTCAATTGATTAATTTCTTCTTTACCAAAGAAATAATTTCTTGTTTTTGTTCCCCGTTATATTTGAATAAGATGCAGATGATGTTTTATTTCTCTTCTTTATCTGTTTTTAGAGTGGGCTTGACATTAGTAAAATGATTATCTATAAGAGGAGGCAGGAGGCCAAACAGAAGCGCAGAGAAAGGAGGGCGGAGAGGCGAGCAAAAAGACACGCCAAGAAAGAGGTATGTATGCTATAAACAATCCCTTTCTTATAGAAAATGTACAAAACATTCTAAGGACCACACTAAACTGGCACCAAAGTCCTGTGAGTTAGAGTAGAAGAGTGCCTGCTGTCACACTGGACAGAACTACAGTAGGTGACAAGTCAACGCACTCTACTACTTAACAGAAGTTTTAATAAATTATTTCACCTACCACTCTGCAGAGAGCCGCTAAACAGCTGTCTGGAGCGCCGGTCTTCTCTGTGGAGGAAGAGGCCGGCCGCTGGAGGGACACATGCATGGACGGGATTGCTACAGATGAGGAGGAGCAGGACTGGACTGAGAGGGAGAACGGGACTGTGTTTGTCGTCCCTATCACTCCTCGAACACCAGACGGCCCCTGCAGATGGGAGTACCTGAAGGGAGGAGAACCAGACTGCTCCAGCTTAGGGTGGATGTCTGAGCTGCAGGACGGGGACACCACCACTCTGGGCTCCAGCAGTGAGGACACGCTGAGTCACGATCTGGAGCGGGTCTCCCTTGGGTCACTGGGCAAGTGGACCTGGGACATTCACTCCATCATTATCGACCTCTCCACGGCTAACTTCATTGACATAGTGGCTATCAAGACTATGAAAAATGTAAGTACAGTAGGGACAAATATCCCCTGAATGAAACATAACTGAAAATGTCTTCATTGTGAACACATTTTCACTTATTTTGAAACGTTAGAGGAAAACCCTTTTCCTTTCGGTCATCCAGGTGTCTAATCCTTTTAATACATACGTTAAGTGTCATTTGAAAAGCATAAGCAATTTATAAAGGTTGCTATGGGAGTTTTACATGGAGAGTTTGGGAGTTCTGTTTTTATCAACAGCTAATCTTACAATGTTAACATAGATCGATAGATTGATTTAGTTGACAATAAGAAAGGTAAATACAAGTCTGCAATCATCTGGTCCTGACATATAATTACATTTGTAAACGGTAAACACACAATGAAGAAAAAGATTCCCATTGTTCTCATGAGAAAGTGAAAGATGACTAATCTTCATCACAGACAAACATATTTGGGTTTCATTTAGTCTTGGCAAGTTCTGATCTCACTGAAATGGGAATTTCTGAAGTTCTAGTTACACATGATGGATAGTTTTACTGTTGCAGTTTACTTAACGTTGCTTATTTACTGTGAGATAGATTATTAGGCCGATCATGATGAATAGTACCTGATAGGGAAGAATTGGGATAAAAAAATAAATAATTAAGTGGTAACTTCTGATGACGATAGATATTCTGTATTTACATTATTGACAGATTTTCCAGGACTTCAGTGAGATTGACGTAGATATCTACATGGCTGGTTGTCAACGTGAGTGAACACTTTCTTACTTCCTCTACTACATGAAAAGGCTCATTGCAGTAGCCCTTTTTTTGCCTTTAAAACTGTTTTTTTCTTCAGCCTCTGTGGTGGAACAATTAGAGCTTGGTGACTTCTTCTCCGAGTCGGTTACTAAGAGGCATCTTTTTGCCTCCGTTCATGACGCTGTGCTCTACTGTCTGGACCACCGTGGAGCAGCGTCGTTCCCCAGATACGAGCCATCGGTGGTGAGTATATTCTGTCCAATGTTAAAACTCAATTTTTTTTTGTTTTAACTAAATACCTTTTGTTTAATGATGTCATTTAACACAATCTAAAAACCTTTTGATTTCAGGACATATACAGCAGCACACAGCTTTAAGGAGTTCAACCAAACAGGACATCCACCACGGACTTTTTAACAGCTATATACCAACCCTGTATGGATGATACGATTACTATCATTGTTGTAGTCTTTAAACTGGCTCAGGTCATGAATGAAGAACTTTCTTTTAATATCTTGACACATATTCCAGAGTAAAATATTGCCAAATTTATGACATTTTTGTAGCTAACGGTAGCCAAGGAGCGACTCATCCCGCTTCTTTCTCAGTTGAGAGTTGCAGTGGCCTACCGATTGGACAGCATGTATGGGTCGGGTTGTGAGTGACTCGTCTTGTTGTTCTTGCATCACTTAAACTAGTGGAGGCATTTCCAATACTGCTTTAGATACCGGAACAACTCTACAAGACGATTGATGACTTATATTTATATTTATCAATCTTATCCTTTAAAGTAGGAAGACACATGAGTTTAATGTAACTTTATTCAAAGTGGGAGGACAATAGAGTGTATTTTTAGAGAAAAATACAAGTAATAAAATGAAACCTCAACAACACCTTTCAAGAAGAATCTGTTAGAAAATAATTCAAGGAACAAATACACGACAACATGCATCACACAGACAGTGTGAGCCTTTTTTGGTAATGGCAGCATTAACAATGTAGGACATTGAAATGTTTGCAGTAGCCATTTCAATATTTAAGTGCAATTTCTGCTCATAGCAACAGCAAACAGACAATCTGTGAAGCTAATGCATGCAAAGGGATTTTTTGTCTCAACTGTTTTCATGAGTTTCTAGTGCGACATTCCTAAAATGGGAAAGTATAGGAAATTACAAAATAACAGTAAACAATAGGGATGCAACGATCAAACCTTTTCAGTCCCAATACAGATTTTAGTTAATAAACTGTATGCCTGTGTGGAAGAGACTGGGATCAGTCTTTTATGTGTAAGGCAACATCCAACATGACTTAAACATTGCTTTCCTAACTTTGTTAAACAAAATGTAACAACTAAATACATAGATATAAATGTACTGAATTGTTATTTATTAAAATAATGGTATCCGATCAGCCTATTGTCGATACCTGATCCAGCTATTTGAGTCAGTGTCAGACAGATATCAGTATTGGTGCATCTCTAGATAACAATATCCAAGCAATATTTAACAAAATCATCTCTTTACAGTTGCATAAACCCACTGTGACCTCAATCCCTGAATAAATATTGTTTCTACAAACTGGACACAGGGGATCTTGCCAAAGAAGTTGTGCAGAGGACTGAGGAAGGCTAGATAGAATATTTTTTGGGGTACAAATTTGGTTTATGAGCTACAACTCTTGATGGACATCAGAACTCTGTAGGTCTGGATTCAGAGTCAGACCTTCATCATCTTCATCCTCTGGCTGCTGTGAAACCAGCTTCTGATAGCGAGCCTGCCGCTGGTAATCCGGATCAATGTTTATCCATTTATTTGCAACCCACTTAGTGCCATGGGTGACCACACAGCCTCCATGCAGAGCATATTCATCCTGCTCTCCCACCCATCCTGTTAGGGAAAAATAATAATAGTAATAATTTAATGTTTGTTCGCAACATCCTTCACATCATGGCACCATGTTATTTAAAGGGTCCACACTGATGTTATGACTACCACACTCAACTCGTTGATTAATATGCATTGTACTTATTCTGCTGAATAACATTTAATTTAATTTATTTGTTTAAATTAGCCGGAAATTAATAGCCTGTTTTATACAGCAGATTTGCTTTATTCTTACAGTGTTTAGCTGTCTTTCTGGATTACCTTTAATCTTTACAATGACACCATTATGGGCTTAAATCCCAACCGTTTGACTGCATTTTATACGCTTAACTTTTACTCTGCCACCAAAACATGGGAATGACATGAATTTAAATAAAATAATATAATAAACTGCTACTTCAGATTTTGTGATTTTAGTCACGCTAGCTTAAGGAATGGCAATGTTGGCCGACCAATATGATCCAGACTGATCTCTATTGGACGGATTGTGATACAAATGTTGGTGAACCCCAGACATTTCATCTTGTGCCATCATTAAGTCAAAGCACTTACTTTATATATCTATATACTGTACTTTGACTGTATGCAGATGTTCATGGTTCCTGGACAATGTATCTTAATGTCTTTGCTTATCCTCTGATGTTTATTCTAGCGCTACCATGAAGGTTATTTGTCCACTTCAGTGGTTTATGGCCAACTATCTGCAAACCTCTATGTGTTTAGTAATAATTACCAAATGCTCACATGCTAATGTGCTAAACTAAGATGGAAGATACATTACTAAACATTACATCTGGCAAACATCAGTATGTTAGTGTGATCTCCATGAGCATGTAAGCATGATGACATTAGCGTGCCGTTCAAAGCACCACTATTATGAAGTGAAGCTTCACACAGAGCTGCTAGCATGGCTGTAATCTTGATTTGTATTAATATTGTGATAATAAATGATATGTTACTAAATGGGCATTACCTTTGTGTTTAAATATGGAGAGACCATTTGACACATTCTGTATATAAGACAAATGGTACTTTTAAAATAAAAATCTAATATTAGCCAACATCAAATTAAATAGCTGCTGGTTTGCATCTTCATTGCAACAGTATGTAAACAAAGTTTGCAATCCTACCTTTTCCATCAGAAAGGTAGTTGTACCAGAAAACAGCTGTCCCTTTGGTAGGCTTCACCTTGAGGTTGCTCTTGTCACAATTCCTTCTGGTGTCCAAAAGATCAACGTCATTCTGTATGAGAGACTACAACAACACATTCAAACTCAGTGACAGTCTGCTCAAAGTTAGGGCCGTGCACTCGCTGACAAACGTGTGAGTTAACGCAGATATGAAAGACATGCGCAGTATGTACACATTACTTTGGCAGGGCTCTCCCTACACATTTCCACACCCACACACAACTACGCACCACTTCATCATAGGTCCTGTTGTCTGCCACTGGGAATGCGGTCTCCCCACCCCCCCTCGACAAGAGTTCAGGTAGAAGAGAACTGTGATGTACCTAGGTGTGCAAACAGATTTACAATTGACATACATTTATGGTGCAAACAAACACACACACACATACAACATTTTGCAAACAAGAGGCTCGCACACACATATTTACAGGTTGATAATGTTGAGTCACACAAACTAACATGCCAGCAATAGAGTTTAGTAATCACACTGCGCAGATGTATTCAGATCTGGACATTCATAGATACCATTGCAGATAAATGCTGCTTCAGCCTACACTGTGCACCTCAGGGATCTCACCTGCAAGACGTCTCAAAAGGAGTGGAGGTGTTCGACGCGAGGCGCGTGTGTGTGCATGCGGTCTCAGGATACACAGGGCCGCTGTCGTGGTGGGCGTGGTAGTGTCCTCCCTCCTCATAGCGAACCACCTGGAGGGGCTCACTGAGGTCCACTAATGCGGGTGGGAGCCGAGTGAGACGAGTCACCCTTTTGTTGGAGAAAGGTAAAGGAAAAAAAGTTTAAACTGTCCTTTCGATCTGTGAGAAACCCAAGTAATATTTCCATTATTCTAGCACTACAGCAATCTGAGAAGATGGTTTGACTTGCTTGCCTCGCCTTGATGTCTTGGAGGACCTGATGTGCTCCTTTGCCCTGATACAGCCAGGTGTGTCTGCTGTTCCTCACCAGCTGACTCCTCTTCACCCCTCGCTGCAGCAGGAAGCGCTGGAAGGCGTCATTGCTCAGAAGCCTGAACTCTTCTAGACTCAGCAAACCTGTCAAATATGAGATGTACATATTCTGATGCCTGGTGGAAATTTTAATTTCTTGCGTTAATGACACAAGTTAGGTTAGGTACCATAATTTACTCTATATTTTATATATATATATATATATATATATATATATATATATATATACTCTATTATATACTATACTGCATATAGACTTTAGACTCCTGATGCATTCCAGTTCCACATGTTTAGTTTAAGACTAAAATCACATTCATATTCAATACCTGTGTCTACATACGGTGTATCATGTATGCTTCTAAAAACGACTCTTGTGTACATATTAGACCATAACCTTAAAGAAGGGTAACAAGTACACATTGCCTCAGTTTAAGCAGTCACAAGCCCAAAAGGTTGTGAACCACATTATGAGTCATATAAACAATGTGTTTGTAACACTACTACGCAAAGTCAATGTATGCACTTTTTACTGTGTTTAAACATAATAAAAAATATATTCCCACACAGAGACAAACTATCTTCATTGTTTATTTTAATCAAAACCCACCACTGTTGTCCCCACCTAGTGTTGTTAAAACTAGTTTATAGGGAGCACTATTTTAGTGATGTGTATACAAATGTTCAAGATTATCTCACAAATTAAACTAGAATTTTTTGAAATACAAATATGTACACAAATAATGTTTTTTAAAAAAGAAAGTTGATTTCTTACCATTACCGTCCTCGTCAGCTTTGAGCCCAGCATAGATTTCTCGCAGATTCTCCGGCGTGAGCCAGATGCCGTCCCTCACTCGATAATGAGTCAGTATCTATTGGAGGCACGTTAGTAAAGACAGGATGAGTTGACCAACTCTGAGCCAACAAAGTACTGCATTTCATACAGTACATGCTCACAATCCACAAACTGACATACACCTCATGGAGCTGCAACTGTCCATCCTGGTTGATATCAAGAAGGTTGAAGATCTCCTCTGGGCCGAGGTTGAGCTCCTTGGCCAGCTCATCCTGGCCGTCTTGCACCATTAGCTGACTCTCCATTAGACCCTTGAGCTGTGCAAGTTGCGTCACCACACGGCACTCATCCTCCGACAAGAACCCGGGGATCTCTGCAGAAAAACTGCAGAGTCAAATCTCTTGGCATAACACGATTGCAGCATTTTCTGATTTGCAACTGTATTATATTGTATTCTAAGTTGAGTACATTTGATTATTATAGCCCAACATCACACATTTGCCTCAAGGTGCGTTATAATCTGTACAGTATACGACACCCTCTGTTCTTAGACCCTTGCTTCAAAATGGAAAAAGGGTAAAGCTATAGTGAAGTCAATAATGAATTAGACAAACAACAGAAGATTCAACAGCAATCATTACAATATTCGATTAATTATTTCATCCATAAAGCAGGAATACAAAACCTTTCCACTTGAAGGACTTTGTCTCGCATGCAAATACATTTTAAGTCTTTGGGTTATCACCTTGGTCTCTGCAAAAATTGTGATGAACATGTTAAAGAAAATAATCTGCAGAGGATTTTCAGTCAGAAATATATTTAGCTGTAGCCTAAATATGGACACTTATTTAATTAGTTGCAGAGCAGAACCATTCATATCAACATTGAACCAGTCAAAATCAAAATCAGTCACAAACAGTTAAATGTTTGTTACATGAAACACAAATGAAAGAGAAAGACAAACAATATAGTACAATTACAATGTTTCCACTTCAATATATTTGTACCATCTTTACTCCTACATAACTACATGCATGTTTTGGATTGTGTTATGTCCCGATCAATTATGAGCCCTTAATTGGGGCAGTTGCCTCAGGACTTATTGACCTTTTTCATGTAGCCTCGATTGACCCGAGGACGCGCATATGTATACTAGGTTATGTGTTTGGGGGTGATAGTTATGAAGATGAAAACAAGGACAAATATGTGGTGATTGAATGCATGTTTGCTTTGGCCACTCGAGGCTCATGTGGGTGAGCTGCAAATCAGTTTTGACACATTGGTGTTTCGGCTCTTACCGAACAGCAGTGGCTTCAGACTCAGAGTCCGCATTTCATGCACTTTGCTCGGCACCAGCGACACCTTCTGGACATGTCCCACCTAAGATATGAAGCAGACAAGCGATGTGGTGGAGCCGACTGTGTGTGAGATAGAAACACATGGTGTACATGAAAGAGTGTGAGTGATCCATCATCACATTTCTCACCCTTATCCCCTCGATTCTCGTGAGGGAAACATCACGCAGAAACTCCGGCTTTGATGGCGGACGTCGCGACTCGGGGTGCTGCTGCTGGTGGTTACTGCTCGGAGCATCACGACTCGGGTTGGCATCTTCCTGCCCGCTGTTATAGTGCACGTAAAATAGCAGTGCTATAACATTAATGATGTATACGTGAAAAAACACCATCACCACCACGAAGTAGGAGCGCGAGCACACGCTGCTCTTGTTGCAAGGGAGGCGGTCGCTCGGCGGCCGGAGCGGCAAGGTCGCGCTCCCGGACGGAGTGGCGTCTTCCTCCTCAGCCTCTGATGTGTCCTGGTTGTCACTCATTTTCCTGATTCAAGAAGGAGTCGATAATTCATCGACAGCAAAGTCCATCTGATTAATCCAACGATAGGATGACCGTTTGCTGGCTGAAGTGGCAGATGTGCTGAGCGACAGATGTCCAGTTTAATTACAAAATAAAGCCTGATTCTCCGCTGAAGAAATTAAGTCGTTGCGCACTGGAAAAAAACAAACATAAAAAACACGGAGGGTTCATCATGAAACCGCACTCGTTTAAGATGAAAAGTCAACTACCATTTCCACTGTCTCGTTATCTTTTGTCCCACTGACAGCAGCGATGCAGGCTCGAACTGTCTTGTTTACGCTGCAGCAGTCCCAGTCAGCAGCCGCAGCAAAGCGCACTGCGCATCCCAAACCACGGCGCAGCTCCTCTCAGAAAACCTGCTCCATACACCTGACCCAGCACCAAGCGAGTACATCATCACTATCTAAAATGATAAATAAAAACGTGAAGAACATTGCATCACGGTCTGCGGTATATCCGACATTAATTATTCGCCATCGCCTGAGCTCTATTCACAGCAACAGTCTGCTTCCGTACGATGGTGACCTCTGGTGACCTGAACAGATAACACACTCCTGTCTCTATACAAAGCTCTCTCTTTCTCTCTGTCTCTTTACATTACCAAAGCAAGTGTGAAGCATACAAAACTGTACGTCCAATAGACAAGTTTTAGAATACAGTAAAAGTAAATCGTACAAAATAATTTTACACAAACAAAGTACTGTATGTTCAGAGAAACAGGCATAGACTAAATATAAATTGATTGATATAAAGTAACAAAGAACAAAAAACAGCAGTCAAAATATTGTGTGTGTTTAGTTTGTTTTTTACAGCTTTGTTATTTAGTTATTTTCTTGGACCAAATACTAATCCTAAACTATGCAAACCAGACAGCTCATAATTGATAATTAATAATGAGACATCTCAAAAATTAACATTTAGAAATTAACATATGTAGTTTTTGGGGGTTGTGATAGGAAAAAGATTTATTTTTAATGATGCCTCTAGCCAGACAACCAGTTTGTCACTTCCGGTTACCATCTTCGTTTTGCTGAAAGAGTCGCAATTTGAGAAACAGTTCAAACAAATTCCGTGGTAAATGCTGTCAAACATGCAGCATTGAGTTATAATATTACATCTTACAGATACATTGGCTTAAAGTTCCCTTTATTGTAGGAGCCAACTGTGCAAATATACAAGTGTATCTTAATTGCCTAAAAAGGTTAAACATGTAAGAACACTAGCAAAACGTTCAAGAGGGATCATCTGGGGCTGGTCGTTACTTTACTTTACTAATTAAGCAAGTTATTTCTTTTCATGTTGTTAATTAGCAACATTTGGCTTTAAGCCAAACTCGCTTAGCTATAGTTGCTCATACTCCTGATGTAAGTCAACGTTACGCTGGAAAGTATTCATATATTGTAGTTTACCGTCAATCTAAGATACATCTAGTCTTCTTCTGAACAGAATAGGTTTTAGCTGCCACATTTTAAGATACCATCATATAAAGGCTGCAAGTACAATACCTTGTTTCTAACGTTAGCAGAAAATTGAGACAATGATGTGGGACAGAGAATGAATCATATACTCAGACTACAAAGAGATAGAAATGGCTCATCTGTTTGGGAAACTAAACATATCATTGTGTTAAAATACACCAAAAGATATTTGGTTCAACTATGTTAAGTGATTATCTATCTTATTTGTTATACAGTGTACTCTATGCTTTATAAATTAGGTTTACTAAGTATACATTCAAAACTATTTATTATTTGATTCATAGGTGTGTTACTATGTGGTTTAAGCTGCATTATGAATCAAAATGTAAGACCCCACATTTCAGAATGCTAGACTGTTAAATATTCACTCATTAAATCAGTAAACAAAATCAAAGGACAACACAAGAAAATTCTGCAACAAATTACTTTTTATTGTCGTTTGGTTATGCAGCATGCTAGAGTAAACAAGTAACAAGATACTCATATTGTATGGCTTCTTGTTACTGTATGACCACGATTGCTTCCTCACTCTTCATCCTTGGTCTGAAATTACAGAACAAAAGCATGTGAAACATTTGTCCAGATAATTAAAATGTAAAGGCCCAGTGTGTAGGATTTAAAATAAATACTACACACTCGCCCTTCTAAATAAATTGCAAAGTTGTATCCTTCTATAAAATGAACAAACATGATTCATCTTAGATATTTCTTTTGTACCTTGACAATTTCCCGACTCTTTGCTCTCAGCTTGTTGACCTGAGACTCAGCGATGTCAGCTCTCTCCTGAGCTTCGTCCATCTCATGCTGCACCTTCCTGTACCTGGACAGGTGAGTGTTGGCCTGCTCCTCCTGTATGACAAGAGACAGTCAAGTCAAAACCTGTGGACTGAGTGACATTTTCTGTGGGTTGTTATCAATAATTAATTGTACTCACAGCATCCTCCGACTGCCTCTTGTAGGATTTCACTTTCAGCTGCAGCTTGTCCACCAGATCCTGAAGTCGGGCGATATTCTTCTTGTCCTCTTCAAACTGTTGTAAATCAAGAATTATATAACATTGTAATGCATGCCTACTGTTTTCATTACCATGTTTACCATTAGGATTTGCAGTTGTTTAAGGTTTAGTATTTTAAATAGCAACATACCTGATAGGTAAGCTCCTTTACTTTTCTCTCATATTTTCGCACTCCCTTTATAGCATCAGCACCCCGCCTCTGCTCAGCATCAACTTCAGCCTCCAATTCTCGAACCTTGAATGAAGAAGAATTTAGGGATTTTACAAAGCAAAAAATATTGTCTTGACTTTCAGTAAATGTGAAGCACTTTGAATTGCCTTGTTGTTGAAATGTGCTATACAAATACATTTGCATTGCCTTGTCTAAATATGAGCAGGCACTTACCCTAGCTTCCAGTTTTTGGAGCTGCTTCTTGCCACCCTTCATGGCCAGATTCTCAGCTTCATCCAGACGGTGCTGCAGGTCTTTCACCGTCAACTCCAGGTTCTTCTTCATCCTCTCCAAATGAGAGCTGGTGTCCTGCTCCTTCTTCAGCTCTTCTGCCATCATGGCAGCCTGAAATGTTGTTGATTTTTATATTATTGGATATACACTCATTGCATGCAGTCTGATGTTTTCGTACCATAAATTGATGAAAAATAGCGTAAAGTATGATGTTATGTACTAATATCTCTCAAATCTGACACCCAGCATTTCTATTCACCGTATGCCTGCTCAACAAAACATTGCTCTGTAGTAGTTTTGGCTGTATGCATTAAATATAATTTTTTTACATTCAAAGCTTTGATTGTGGTGTATGTTGAGATAGATAGTGTGGAAAGTGGCGAAGAGAGTTTCTACATTTTCTTTAAGTTATTGATAGTAATAATAATAATAATAATAATAATAATAATAATAATAATAATAATAATAATAATTTGAACGTTTAAATGATTAATTAAGCGTTACAATATTCTGTACAGCCCTACTGCTGGTGTGATATATCATTTGGATTGTAATATTAAAGATAAATAAATAACTTAATGTTAAACAGAACGTGATGCTGTACTATTTTACACTAAGAACAAACACATGGCCTTTTAAAAGGTAGCCAATTGTTTGAAAAGAGAAGACATTGCTATTAAGTAGATTGTTTTTAATGTTCAGTATATTTTTAATACAATGCTGGCAACAAGCTAAAAGGTTATATTTCAAACCTCCTATAGCACTGAGCCACATGGCACGACACATTGGGCGATCGGTTTTACCTATCCTTGATCTCGAGTATCCTCGAGTGGACAAAATGAAAATATAAACGTTCGCCCAACACCGGAGTTACATTGCGCAAGGTTGACTCACATCAGTGATGGCCTTCTTGGCCTTCTCTTCAGCATTTCTTGCTTCCTGGACCGAATCCTCCACTTCACCCTGGATCTGGATGAGTTCAGCTTCCAACTTCTTCTTGGTGTTGATGAGGCTGGTATTCTAAACCGATAATAGTTTGGGTTGGATTACATGGTGTCATTTTCTGTCATTAAGTGTTTCACGTGTGATTATTTTAATATTTATTTACCTGAGAGTGCAGCAGTCCACACGCTCACTGGCATCAACCAGCTCCTGTTCAGCCACTTTGCGGCTTCTGTCCGTCTGCTCCAGTGCAGCTCTCAGCTCCTCGATCTCAGCCAGCATCAGGGTGTTCCTGCGCTCCACCATGGTAACCTGCTCCCTCATGTCTTCCTGGCCTCTTATGGCTTCATCAAGGTGCAGTATCGCATCCTTTATGAATAATTATTAAAAAATCAAAATAGCGGCCATACAGCCTGAGTAAAGTCAACTTTAATAAAAAAAACAAAGTTCAGCAAGCCACCATACCTTAAACTGTCCCTGCACGTTTCTCAGCTGTTTCTGGGCTTCAGCTGCCTGGCGGTTGGCGTGGCTCAGCTGAACCTCCATCTCGTTGAGGTCTCCCTCCATCTTCTTCTTGATTCTCAGGGCATCATTCCTGCTCCTGACCTCGGCCATCCAAAGTGCTCTGCATGGACTCTATCACTCTCTGGCTGTTCCTCTTGATCTGGTCGATCTCCTCGTCTTTCTCTGCAAGTTTTCTGTCAATTTCACTCTTGACTTGGATGAGTTCAAGCTGAATGCGGAGAATCTTGGATTCCTCATGCTCCAGGGTAGCCTTGACATAAAAATACATTTATATTGTGTAGCCAAGGCCCCAGCATAATTTCAGATTGCATTTAATGAGATATATTTTGTGAGAAAGTACCTCTGCTTCTTCAAGTGATGTCTGGAGGTCGCACTTCTCTGTCTCTACAATCTTTTTCCCTTTCTCCAGTTCATGAATGGTTTTTCCACTCTCACCAATTTGCTCAGTTAGATCGGAGATCTCCTCTGTGAGGAAGAAGGTATACACAGTATGTAAATAGGTTTAAGCTGAATGATGTGTTTTGTCTCCTTGGTAGACATTTAAATGTATTATAGTCTACATATTGTATATATTGTACTGTATACCTCTATCACATATTCATAAAAAACTAACTGCAACATTATAGTACATTTTATGTTTGAAATCATAGATCATGTACAGTAATCATGTTTGCCCACTAGGGGGCAAACTCTTCCTTCTTTTCTTTCATTTAAAGAAAATGCAACAGCTTAATTTACATAGTCTGGAAAACTCTGTACACCAGAACACGTTCAATGCTTTTCATTTGTGGCCTATTTGAGTATTCTCCTTCTTTCAAAGTTAGCTTACGTTGCAGGTTCTTGTTCTCTCTCTTCAAGGTCTCCAGGTGGTCCAAAGCTTCTTCATATGAGTTTTTCAGCTTGAACATCTCAGTGCTGAGAGAACGAGATTCTTTTAAAGCTCCTTCAAGCTCTGCCTGGCTTTCCTCGTACTTCTGCTTCCACTCTGCTAGAACCTGAAACATAAAAAGACCCATGTGTTTCAGTAGTTGACAAGTCTAGGGTCTTCATTCAAACAAACAAGGCATGAATTGAAATCTAACCTTGTCAAAGTTCCTTTGCTTCTTGTCGAGTGTTAGCAGCCAGAGCATTAGCTCTCTCCACCATCAATCATCATGTCCTCCACTTCGCCCTGCAGTCTCTGTTTTGTCTTTTCCAGAGAGGCACATTTTGCATTCAACAAGCCTCGATGGATTCTTCTGCATCCTGAAGACGCTGGGCAGCTTTTTCCTGTTAAACCAGACAGTGAAACAGGTTCCGTGATGATTACCCAATCAGTGCATGTGGAAACAGGTGCTTTCAGGACCGGTCCATTACTTAGCCTCCTCCAGCTCCTCAGTGCGCTGAATGGCATCGGTCTCGTATTTGGCTCTCCACTGAGCCACCCTCGCTGTTGGCCTTTGACATTGCCCGCTGCAGCTCAGATTTGGCCTCCTGCTCCTCCTCATACTGCTCTCTGAGCAGGTTCGCAGTCATGACGAGCTGACTGAACAGCGGTGAGCCAGGGCGTTCTTGGCCTAAGAAACAAAGGAGTACCTCATTAATATTTGATACCAGATAATTGTCTGGTGGCCTTTTTCTCTGTAATAATTCTGCTGATTCCATAGACTGGTACCTTAACTTCCTCCTCTACGTGCCTCTTCAGCTCCTCAATCTGCTGAGTGTAAGCCTGCTTTGGCTCTCGTCAGCTGAGAAACAAGAGATTCTTTTCTCCTCCAGCTGACGCGTACATTCACCTAATCAAAGATATTAATGAACTTAATGGGACATCGGAAACGAAATGACAACGGCTCACGTAATAATGTATAATGTATATCAGTTAACATTATCGTGTAAGTAAGGTTTTTCTCTTGAGCTATCATATAGAAGAGAGATACATTTTGAAAGTTTAAAGGTTGTGACATTTGCTGATATGTGCAACGTGCAACAAATAATATATTTAGGTAAAAGGGAGTAAAGGTGGAATAGGGTTTTTAAAAGTAGGGGAGAAGCTATAGGAGGTAAGGTTTTAGATATCTTCAAGATAACACTTTAAAATGAAATGTATACAACAGCAGCCTAGTTTTGACACCCCAAAATATCATAATTATACCATTTTCAGTTTGAAGTCTTGCTTTTCCTGTGCCCTCAGGTCGTTCAGATGACCGAACATTTTCATCATTCTTGGATTTGAGCTCACTCAGCTGATCTTCTAATGTCCCTGCACATTTTTTTCAAGGTTTCCCTGGTAAAATAAAACATATATAGTTATAAAACTATTACCATTATCTTTTGCTCTCTGTAAGAAAGGTTAGCTTTCTCACCTTTGATTTGGCGATAAACTCCATATTGCTGCTGAGGTCATCAACCTCCATCTTGAATTCACTTTTCTCTTTCTCCAGCTTCTGCTTGACTCTCTGGAGGTTATCAATCTGTTCTCCCAGCTCTGCCACACTGTCAGCCTGCTTCTTGCGGAGAGCTGCAGCGGTGGCCTCGTGCTGCAGCGTGGACTCTTCCAGATCACGACGCCAGCTTCTTGAAACTCGGCCTCACGCTTCTTGTTCATCTCGATCTGAACAGACGTTGGCTCCACCAGCTTCTTCCAGCCGCTCGCTGATCTCCTCAAGCTCCCTGGAAAAGATCAGACCTCTGCTTCTCCACCTTGGCCCGAGCAGCCCGCTCAGCCTCAATCTCCTCCTCCAGCCTCCTCAATACGAGCCTGAAACACAAAGGGTTTAAGTGAAAAACCTTAATATTTGAATTTCCCTTTACCTTCGAATAGTACTCAAACATTTTACCTGGAGTTCCTTTTATCTTTTCTGTAGTTGAATTCCAAGAGTCTGCTCATCCTCAATCCTACCTAGGATCTGGCTCATCTCAAAGTCCTTCTGCAGAGGACAGAATAAATCGTTGCATTTAAGTTACATGTAAGTAGTGCCACCAATGTAATCATTTATTGCAAGTAGGTAGAAGGATGGCGTTTGTTTATTCTTACTTCTTTATTTTCTCGTCAGACTGCTGCTTGTCATTCTCTAGATCCATTATGGATTCCTGGGCCAGTTTAAGATCTCCTTCAAGCTTTCTTTTTGATCGCTCGAGATCCATACGGAGTTTCTTTTCTTGCTCCAGAGAACCTTCAAGCTGTCCACGAAATAGATGTTTTATATAATTTAAGTTACAATTGTTAATATCAGAAAATGAAAATCTTGAAAAAAGTTGATACTAGCTTTAGTGTTTACTGTGGACTAAAATGTGCTGATAAAACCACATAACAGTCATATTGTCCATGCTGTTAAACTATGATTGAGATCATAACAAAAATGTACAAGAGAGATTTTTGCTATTTAATAAGCAAGATCAACTTTTGTTTTTAAATTCAGATATTACTCACATCGTCCACTTGCTGCTCCAGCTTGGTTTTGGCCTTCGTCAGACTGTTGACTTTGTCTTCCTCGGCCTGCAGGTCATCAAGGGTCTGCTGATGGGACTCTGAAGGGCTTTCTTCTCTTTGCTCAACTTTGCAATGGTCTCATCTTGAGATGTCATTTCTTCAACCAGGTTTTTAACCTTAACAGTTTGTATAAATACAGTTATTTAATATTTAATCACAGTGTATATCGTATTCAGTACAGTTTGGTAAAGTGAAATAAGAGACATGAACCTTGTTCTCAGTGGCATGTTTCTCCTTTTCTACTTTGGCCAGGGTGAGCTCCAAGTCATCAATGTCTCTCTTCAACTCAGAGCACTCGTCCTCCAGCTTCCTCTTCTTTGCAGTCAGCTCAGCATTCATTTCCTCCTCATCCTCCAGTCTCTCAGACGTCTCTTTAAGTTTGGCCTCAAACTGGATCTTTGATTTAATGAGCCCCTCACACCTTTCCTCTGCATCACTGAGGGTTTCACCTTCCTAGATGACATACAATTGAAATATTAAGTTAGTTGTAAAAACGGAGATCATTGAAGTAACAATTTATCTTGCTCTCTGTAACGTACAGCCTGAATTTGTAGCTGCAAGTCATTCTTCTCCTGCAGCAGAGAAACCATCTTCTCCTCCAGTTCTTTCTTCTTAGCCAGAGCCTTTGCTAGATCCTCTTTCATCTTTTCAAAGTTCTCTTTCATTTGGGCCATTTCTTTCTCACTCTCTGCACTCTTCAGCAGAGGCTTGATCTTGAAGTACAGCTTCATCCATGGCCACGTTTTGACATTCATAAATGAGCGTATGTTGTATTGGACGGAGTAAATTGCCTCCCTGGGTAAAACAGTGGTCAAAGTAAATAAACACATCATTTTAGATTCTTAAAGCTGTATTGATAAGGGGCTTTGGGATTTGGGCTACTAAAGTAAACATTTTACTTGAAAATGTCAATCTAGCTGTCATTTGCAAATGTACGCTTGCCCTTTGATGTATGAAGCTAACATGCTACAGTACCTCCTCTCCATCATCTTGACAAACTCTCTCCTCATGAGGTAACCTCTGCAGACAGCTTGAGTCATTGTGACCAGGATAGCAAGCTTCTCATCTCTCATCTCCTCCAGAGTTCCAAGCAGACCGGCTTTGAAGAACACCTAAAACAAAGAGTTACTTGACATGATGGTTATGCTTACTTACAGTATCATGGTTAGCAGTTAAAACACACGCACACACAGAGACACACACACACACACACACACACACACACACACACACACACACACACACACACACACACACACATAACGGACAAACAGATTACCTTTGTGTGTCCAAATTTGTATTGAGTTTGGTCAATATCAATAGAGCCCAAAAGTTTCTCTGAGGCCTTTTTGTTGTCAATGAAATGTCCTTCAGGAATGACACTGGCATTCAACACTTTGTATCTGATTGGAGGAAAATGAATCAACAATGAATACTTGATCATAATATAATTAAATAGTTGAATAATCTCAGTAACTACCTCTGCTTGAAGTCACCATAGAGGATTCTGCTGGGGAAACCTTTCCTGCAGATCCTGATACCTTCCAGCACACCGTTACACCTCAGCTGGTGGATGACCAGGAAGTTCTCCATGAGACCTTAAAGAGATGACAAATTCAGTCCTGTGTTGCATAATTACAGTAATGTTTAAATGAATGAAGGAATACTTATATTAGGCTTACCGGGAGTCTTTGATTCATTTGGAATCAAACAACGTACAAAATGAGGATGAGTGCACCTAAGGTTGGTCATCAACTTGCCCAGATTCTCCTGAAATATAAAAGAAAAATTAAAATTACAAATAAAAGAACTACATGGCCCATTCCCCTGGATGTTACATTGACAGTATTTGGGAATGTATTAGTGTTACTACATATTATATTGTGGTTATGTATTGAGGTTGTCATTCATTACTTACCCTGAACAGAGCAGATACGGTCTGAAAAGATCCACCCTTTTTCTTTCCGGCTTTTTTCCCACTACCCTCAGCTGTAACAGAAACATTTAATTTGAATTATTAACAAATGTGATACATTTTTATTTATACTTGATTCTTTGTCAGTACTATAGCTACAAATCAACCAATAAGAACTCCAACTTTTTAATTATTTTTTTTAATTATTACCTTCGGATCCAGCATGTGCGACATAGAGGTGAGCCAACAGTTTGACTGAAGACTTCTGGTAGAGCTGAACCACTGAGTCGTTCAGGGGGTCTTTGTTCTTATCCAGCCAGCCAGTGACATTGTAGTCAACAGTGCCGGCATAGTGCACCAGAGAGAAATGGGCCTCAGCTTTGCCTTTGGCAGGTTTGGGCTTCTCAAAAGCTTTGGTTTTACCAAGATGCTGGTCATACAGTTTGTTCTTGAAAGTGACATCTGATGCCTTGGGGAACATACACTCCTCTTCAAGGATGGAGAAGATGCCCATTGGCTGTAATATTGAAATGATTATTTAAAACAAAAGATTTCAAGTCATCGGATTGTTTTCTGTGATTGTATTCAGCGTGTCTCTCACCTTCTCAATCAGCTCAATGCAGGCAGCCAAGTCCATACCAAAGTCAATGAACTCCCATTCAATTCCCTCTTTCTTGTACTCTTCTTGCTCCAGGACAAACATGTGGTGGTTGAAAAACTGTTGCAGTTTTTCATTGGTGAAGTTGATGCACAGCTGCTCCAAGCTGTTGTACTGCAACACATTTAAATATCAAAGGTCAACAAAGACCTTAGGTAACCGCTTTAAATGAAGATGCATACAATTAAGTACCATCAATCAGCCAAACATACTTACATCAAAAATTTCAAACCCAGCAATATCCAGGACACCGATGTAGAACTGTCTTGGTTGCTTGGTATCCAGCATCTCATTAATTCTGACGACCATCCACAAGAACATTTTCTCATAGACAGACTTGCAGAGAGCCATCACTGAATTGTTGACCTGAATGAACAAATCAGTAATACTATATTAACAATATTGTGAACATTTACAACATTTATTCTACATTTTGACGATTAAACAGGTTAAAAAGCATACAAAGGTATAATCCAACAACTTAATAAAAGCCATAATATATGTTAAAGTGTGAAAATAGAATCATCATGTGTGTGTCTGTGTGTTCTTGTTGACTTCCCATACCTGAGGGACAGTTTGACCTTTGGTCACAAACTCGTTTCCAACCTTGACTCTGGGATAGCATACTCCCTTTAGCAAATCAGCAGAGTTCAGACCCATGAGGTAGGCGATTTTATCTGCCACTAAAAGAAGAACACAAATAGCCATCCATAAAACCTGCTCTAGGATAACTTTTAAAAATGTACTTTTAAATCACAGGTTCTCTTTTACATGGCACAAACTTGACCTCTACATTTATGCTAATTCTGTTTGGGTTTCATACCCTCATTGCCATCGGGCTCAGCCTGCTCTTCACGCTGCTTTTGCTTAAACTTCATGTTGCCATGATGCATCACAGCTCCAGTCAGCTTGTAGATGTTTGCCTTCTCGTCTGCATTGAAGCCCAGGATGTCAATAGCAGTCTGTGAAATAAAGAGTCAGTTTGAAATACAAACCTAGATAAGTCTTGGAGGTAAACAGACGCAAAACATTTTACTTGCCTTTAAAGCAAACAGAAGCAGGATTTTGGTAAAATCAAAATGGTGTATAATTATTAGTTATATATACTACATAATTTAAGTAGTGATGATATGTACAAGATATAACAAATTAGTAACTTAATAGTAATAATAAAAGTGAACAAGATTTGATTTGTAGTATCTGTAAATGCATCATCAAAGTGAAGTTGTCATTACATCAGTGGCGATGAATTCTTCAATGTCATCGATACTCTTGACAGTGATTTCACCCTGACTGATCATGTGATAGTCAAAAGGATTTTTGGTGATCAGGAGAGCCTCTAAAGAAAAGAGGGGGAAAGTATGTAAATATAACAATACATACATATATATATATATATATATATATATATATATATATATATATATATATATATATATATATATATATATAGTATATTTGTGATGAACCATTGTTTTCCACTTTCTGTTGAATAACTGACAATATAATTTTCTAATCTCACCTATCAGCTCAGGTTTGTGGCCTGTCATGAGCTGGTAGAAGATGTGGTAGCTCCTCTCAGCAGACAGCTGGAACGTCACTCGAGACTTCTCCAGCAGATCTGTATTGATTTATGTTGCCAAAAAAATAAGGGAAATCTCCAGTGAGCACAGTTGAAGGAGTTGGCCGTGTAATAAAACAGATTTTTTTCAACGAGTTCCACAAAACATCTTACATGTTTCAATATCAGCTGAAGCCAACTTTCCAGTTGTCCCAAAGTGAATTCTGATAAATTTACCCTATAAAAATAGATTAACATTTAAATTAATGTCACAGTGACTGATTGCCACAAAATAAAACATTACATTTCAAGTAAAAGAGAAATCCCCCAAATAACTTACAAAGCGGGATGAGTTGTCATTCCTCACAGTTTTGGCATTACCATAAGCTTCCAGCAGTGGGTTTGCTGCAATGATCTGATCTTCCAGTGACCCCTAGAAACAGCATTTGTGTTGTTAATGTACTTTGTAATATATATTTGTATATATATAAATAAAAAAATATATAAATTTCATATTAATATTATATAACATTTTTCTTGCCTTTATCTTGCCAGCAGTTTGCTCATTTTGCTTCTTTCCTCCAGCCACTGCGATTGTCGCAAAGTACTGGATGACCCGCTTGGTGTTGACAGTCTTTCCTGCACCAGATTCTCCACTGGTTTGAGGAGTGTGTTCATAAATAGTATTAGATTTGACTTACTGTTTGCAATACTTATAATGTAGATAATATGAAAAAACTGTCACTTACGTAATCAGGATTGACTGGTTTTCTTTATCTGCAAGACATTAAATGGTAAGGAGTTCTCCTAAAGTGCAGCTGCTATATTTCTGAACACACAATGGCTTGCAAACTGAGTGATACCTTGGAGCATGAACTGATAGGCGTTATCAGAGATGGAGAAGATGTGGGGTGGAGCCTCAACCCTCTTTTTGCCTCGGTATCCTGCTACAACCACTGCGTCATACACTGGGAGCATCTTGTAGGGGTTCACAGTCACGCAGAACAGTCCTGAGTAGGTCTATAACAGTATGAAATATGAAAGAATTATACATTTTTCTACAAATAAATGTGTACGCAATTAAATTTGTATCTCTCCTCCACAAAGCTCACGTAGATCATCCATGCTGCATAGCGCTCTTTGAGGTTATACAGCACAGACGGCTCACTGAGGTGGGTCATCATGGCCATGTCCTCAATCTTGTCGTACTTTGGAGGGTTCATGGGGAAGATCTCAGTGTCTTTTACTGTGAGAGTTTGCATCTACAACAGAAAAGGCACAACAATAGGATTAGTTGCTGTCCAGCAGTCATGTGTTGTCTAATGTCATATTTCAAATCTTAGTAACTGATTACAAATGTTTTCATTAGTAGAATTCATATATATTTATAAACTTTTTAAAATTTAAATTTAAATGTTATAAATCATCAAATAGTTAACATGTCACAGCAGTCCTGATTCTACATCTAAAATGGTAAGCACGATAAGACTTTTAATTCCATTCTCACCTTTCCACCGAGAGTCTCCACGGTGGCTTTGCCCCCTTCTTTCTTAGTGAGTTTCCCCTTGAGGTACATCTCCGCGGGCTCGGTCACAAAGAATGCAGTTTTAGCATCAAAGGGAGAGTTTTGAGCTTCAATTCTCTCTCGTGCTGGCTTCCGGAGGTAAATGGCCGCCGGGCCAAAACACTGCATTTCAGGGTCGATACTCATGGTGACCCTTTACTGCATAAGAGGAAAAAAAGACTGGTCATTAATTTGAAATGCCAGGGAAGATGGATGGGTGCCCACGAAGTGACCTCTATCACGCCTCTAGTACTGTAGTCAAATGAATGCTTGACCATTAACATTGTTAAATAGAGACAGGTACTGGCATACCAGAACTCAGCAAAGTACAAACAAGATTGTGATTTTCACTATATATTTAACTATTTTCACAATAGTGCATTAGTAATAAAACCAATCAAATATTTTTTCAAAATCATTCAGCTATAGTTTACCTTGAATGACACCAGGAGAGCCGGGGATTTCTGACAGACTTGAATGTAGATTTCTGCAAAAAAATTTAAAAAAACGTGTAAGGTTCAGAGAGGCTATGTCAGAGAATCTATCATGTTTTGTTTTAAAATAAGGTTAGAAATAAAAATATATAAATTATTTACAAAGAGTTTTTAAACATACTATTTTTTTTAAACACAATATTAATTTGATACAATTGATGCATGGCAGTATTATAATATATTTTACTCAAGTAGATTAATGAATACGTCTGAGACACATACCTTTGCTGGGTCCCTGTCCTTGGTGAAGATTTGCTGTGCCTTTTTATACAGTGTGTTAGGAGCCTATCACACGTGTATTGCTGTATTTGGTCATGGTATGACATAATGCTTGTGCAATAGTTCTTAACCCTAGCTGTCATATTACACAGTTTAAGGGATGTCCTCCTCGCTGGATCATTGAATATGCTGTAAATAGATTTTTTTTCTCCAATATATCATCCATATTCCTGTGATTATTGGCAAAAACAATCAGGCATGTTGTGTTGCTTTTAGTAATACATGTTGTCATAAATTGTGAAGATAAGAAAAATCTTTGTGAGATGTAACCACACATTTTTTGTAACCCCTTTTTTTTAACAAATTACTTTGAAACGTTAATGTAGCAAGCAGATTTTAATTTGGTTCTGCTTCTGAATACTATTGTGTATGCAAATAAGGTTGGAGAAGTTGGTTCAGTTTTTGCACAAGCTTAGTTCAGCAGTTACAGACAGTCCAAAGGTGTGACTAATGCATATGTTTAACCTCCTGGCACAGCAGTAGTCCCTTGCCATGCTTTGGAGAAGCTTTAAAAAGTCACTGATATACTGTTTCAGAGTCCTTACAAGTCAGAAATGATTTTTAAAATGAAATGATTGCCAATGAGCTTTAAAGAAAACAAAAGGATTGCCAAGGGATTCTTTCTCACAATAGTGCCAACAGCTGTTCTCATTCTTGATCTTATGGGATAAACAAGGGAGACTGAGTCCTGAAATGTAGAGCAGCTGAGTGATGCATTCCAGCTGTACTTCCTTTATGTTTTACTAGTCACCTCTCCATGATTGTCTTTGTGTGTTCACAATGTTTAGGGCATTCAGACCTAAACTGTCTTGTTCATTAAAATCTGCAGTATGAGAGAAGGAGATGTTTTCATTGATGGCAATGTAAACTCAAAATGTGTTTGCCAAGAACGTGGTACAGAAAGGTGTGGGTGGACAGCTATTAGGCATTATTTCAAGTGGAAAGAGTATCTACTTTCATTAGTGATTAAGAAGAAGACATTCTGAAGTGGTTACCAGCAAGATAAAATGAGCCTCTGTCTTCAATGAACACTTGTTACATGATACCTGCTCTGAAATCTTCTGTCTTATTAGGGCAAAACTCAAATATAGCACCAGGCTTGTGTTGATGCTCAAGCCAAGTGCTCAAGAGGCTTATTGTGTTTTTATGGTCTTTGATCTCTGTCTGTCAGGTTCTTCATTTGTCCAGCAGCAACACCAACTGGACTTTGATAACAAACCAAGGTGAGTGTTGAGCAACATTCCAGTTCACAAGTTGGTCACAGAGCATGGATAAGCACTTACAGTTACAGTAGCATCGGTATTTAACATTGTAAGTACAAACATTTTTTTATACATTTGAAAATTGTAATTTACTAATCTGAATTGTTATATTTTAATTTAAATGTTATAGACTAGTGCTGGTGTGCCTCTGCGTTTAGAACTTCACTAAATGGACTGACTTCCAAACCCTGTTTTTGAGTTTGTCGGTATGTTGTGGAATGGCAATTATTCCAACTATTTAAATGCTACATATGGTTGTTTTAAAAGGGTAAAGTAAAACAATTCAAACGTTTAGTTCCTATGTGTTTGAACTTTATTACCATTATAAAAGTACAACAAAATTGCAGTCAAACTTCTTGGAAATGTCTGTATTAAAACTGCTTTGGTGTCATTTATGCATCAAGACGCACATCGTATTTGCAATCCTTCAAAGAAGTTCCCATTCAGCTGTACTCAAATAACGTCCCAAGAACCGGTGACCTTTATTTTAAAGAATGTCATAACATTTTGTTTGTGTCAACGTCTAGGGTTTGTTGGTTAAAATTAGGTCTCGGTATTGGATTCTGACCCTGGTTACCTTTCCATCTTGTGGTAGAGCTCCTGGGATTAGGGTGTGAAAAGTGGGGGATGACCATGTACTCCAACAATCTATTAGTCAGGATATTTTGTAAGCTTCTGACTTTATGTATGTTGATGACATTTTGCATCATCATGACACTGCAAATTAGGTTTTAAAGTTTTTAGAGATACACTGTAATTGGCCTGCATCATGGTGAAAATCAATTGCTTTTTTCGAAAAGATTGTATAGTAACAACCTTTCCTAATGAGCACATTGAGAGGGATTGCTTGAGGTGCGGTCAGATCCTTGGCAGTGTGAAGGACTCAAGTATGTGTGTGTATTAATGTTTGTGCTGGGGGTCACTGACATCGTATAAACACCAGAGGGAGCCTCAAGTTGCAAAGGTGCAAACATGGTGCTTATGACACCAGCCTATCTATCACCAAACTCTCATGTTTGGCATTACACCCTGTCACCAACTCATGCATTAAGTAGTGAGTTAAGTGTTCTAACACTAAGTCATTAATGATACAAAGTTGAAAAACATTTAGAAATGTGAATTTACTTATGTTTTGTCTTTGTTCCTATTCAGGGTCACAAAGACATGTTGGAATTTCTCCTACCACACATTGGACATAAGGCCGAGAAAAACCCTGGACAGTTCATAATATCCCTTTTAAAATATGGTATGACACATTTAGAGATCTAGATTTCATAAATTGTGATTCATGTTTGGAGGTTTTAGTACACACATGTCAGTGCTTCACTGTTCACGTCTTTGCTTGTTTTAATTTAATTCACTTAGAATTATGGAAATTATGATACAATGTATTTCTTTCCTGTATACATTTTCTCGGGTTGTAATTGTTAATTTATTACTTCACTATTGTATTATCTGTTTCAAATGTAGTAAAGTATGGTAGTTCATTATTTATATTAATATTAGGCAGCTCTTGTATTGCCTTTTTGAGAGTATAATTTAAAATGTGCAACTAAAATAAAACCAGTATAGCCAGTCACAGAGTTTTGTAACGAGAAGGTTATGTGTCACCTACTGTATGCAGCTGATATAATGCACCCGGTATAGACACTTAAATATGAATTAAGCACTTAACTTAATCATCAGCTTATCTGTCCCAAGGGGCCGATCGAAAGCAGTTAAACAGGCACTTCAGTTATTTAGCATTGCATATCCTTTTAAGTTGGACAACTCACAAGAAACAGATTAATGTATAGGTTCACAGTTTTTCCAGTCTGACTTAAACATTACTCACATTGAAACAGTTATTGCTTGCTCTAATCATTCCTTCAGGTTATACCAGCCATTAAAAGATAACCCTGATAATATTATCAGATATGTATTATCTAAATCTGTCGGAAATCTGTTTTTCTGTAAATTATTTAAAGAACATCTGCAATTGTTCAAGGAAAAAAAGTGGAAAGTACTCAATGATAAATGTAAATAAAACAACAATCCTCAATGAATTATCCAAATTAATTTTATGTACCTGTAATAAAAAGTACTCCTGGATAAACAAAATCCAAACAATACTCATTCAGAAATGGGCAAACATGCAAAGTGGAGAGAAGAACTGGATGTTCATCTATATTTCCATTTCGAGAACCTGTAGGGCACAGACATGACCTCAATTAAAAGTCAATATATGAGTAAATCAAATACTAAATGCAAAATGACGCAATAGGCAATAAACAGAGACATCCACAACTGCTGGACACACGAAAGATTAAAAAATAGACATTAGACATGATATTTTAGAATTACTAACCAGAGACAAATAACTAAATTGATGTAATATGCCCATTATTTATTGTTTGCATATGTTATATTTAATAGTCATTCAAATGTAATCATAATTGAAATCAAATCTTACGTTTTATTAAAATGTGTCAAAAAAATACAATGTACTTAAACTGGTATCAGGTAGCTGATACTTATAGACGGACACTGAACAAGTATACTCAAGAAAATATGTTGAACAGCATATCTGTAATGTAGAGAAAGTCCTGTGTTAAAGGTTCTCTAGACAATAGAGGAGTAATACCTGAGCTCTCCCTCTTTGTGTGTGTTGTAATCCGAGCTTCTCTCTTGTTTAATTTTTCTAGCCAGTCTGTCCGCTCGTGCATGTAAGTGCATATGAGTCTCTCTGTTGGCCCCACTGGTTAGCCCATGGCCCCCTCTCTGCACTGCATTCATACGGGTGATTATTGCTGATAACACCCTCATGATGACAGTGTTGGAAGCATGGCACTCCCCCTCAGTTTCCCCCTCAGTTAAACACTGTTAGCGCTGTCAGCACTGTTCTCCTTGTTTGCACTGTTCGTGCTTCTAACAGCGCTGACTGCCGCCACCCTGTTAAGAGCCATGTGGAGGCAGTTCCTCTGCTCTGAATATCATAATGAGAACCTGTCAACACATCTGAATTTGAATCATCTCAAAACAGAAGTACACTATAACTTGGCATGTCGCTCAATTAATTGCTTATCAATCAGCAATTTTATATTTCAAATTATGTAATGCTGTTTCATTGATAGCTAAATACAACTGGTAATCAGTAGTTTTAACACAAAAAATGGTTACTTTAGTAGAATGTTTGCACGGAGCATACTTACCAAATTAATTCATGAAGCGTCAATCACTGACAGCCTCATGCACTCATATCTCTGTTCGTGGAGATTGTAATTTGACATTCCTTATGTATGTCAACACACCAAACAAACACATGTTATACATTCATGCTGAAATACTAATACAGACAATGTATTCACATTTTAAGATAAAATGTCATGTCATCAGGACTCGCATCTTCACCTTACCTCCACACTTGCTCACTGTGGTGGATGTATAAGGAGAGCGGGGTAATGTGGGACACCGGGTAATGTGAGACACCCCCTGTATCTAGAAAACGGAACACATTTGTGGTCATGTGACCCTTATGTTTTCAAGCCCCTCCCATTCCACCCTTACCATGAAGGAGAAGTTGGTGCTGGTGCTGTGGTAAGTATGTTTTTTCACAAAAAGTAAAAGTACATTTTCTTGCTGTGAACTAAATCAACTGTTGTGTCAAAGCAAATTGATTCAGGTAGAAACACTTATATCATACATGTTGATGAACTTCCAACATAAAACCATGTGATTGATGCTAGCTGAAGATTAGCCTGAATTGCTAAGAGATGTGTTTTTTTCTAAAATAGTGGCTGTGGGATAAAGTGAGACAAATGCTGTGGGGTAAAGTGAGACAGTGTCTCACTTTACCCCACCATGAAGCACAAGTTAAGTTTAGTCTTAAACATATTTTAGTGTAATATTACATTACATATGTTTTATTTTTAATGTCATAAACATTGTAGAAAAGCCATCATGCCAAGAAACTACACCAGGAAGACAACCTGGGGCCAAACACCCCTCGCAGAGATGGAGAGTGCAGCCGCTGAGGTCATGCAAGGAAAGAAGTCCTTAAGAAAAGCTGGAAGGGATAGAAAAATTGACAAGACAACCCTCCAAAGATTCATAAATAAAAAAGAGAAAGGGGAAGTAAAATCAGTAGCCTGGGGTGCAGTAGCTGAGGCAAAGAGAATATTCACAGATGATGGTTGCACCATCCATGGTGTCAGACCGGCCAAATCCTGAGCTGCAGCCTGCATCCACTGATCCATCCACTTCAGATGATCCAGATGGTCCACTCCCTGCAGATGAACCACCTGCAGATGAACCACCTGCTGCAGATGATCCACTCGCTGATGCAGATCCATCCACTGCGCATGGTCCACATGGATGTGCGTCGCCAGCTGACTCAGATGTGCCACGTGTTCCCAGCCGACCTGGATATGTGTCTCCTCGTGAAATCCTGATCCTGGAAACACAGATCTGTCCGTGGGTGACTTTGTCCTAGTTAACTTTGCAACCAAACACAGGAGTCTCCGTTACATTGGCATGGTTGAGAAAGTTGAGTTGACGAAGTTCTTACACAATTCCTCAGAAGAATCCAGGGAAACAAGAAAGTTTGGGAGAGACCCACGTTTGCTATAAAGGAAAATGATGTGGCACATGTTCCTAAAGGTGATGTGGTGAAGAAGCTGCCTCAACCTAATAGGCCTGGAGGAACCACACGGAGAGAGCAACTCTTCACCTTTCCCTGTAACCTTCAGGGCTGGAATGTAGAGTAGGCCTTGTTATAGAGTATGAGGTTGATGTTCTAATCCAGGTGGGTCTAGTCTTGTGTTCTGAGTCCCAGGCTGTTAGCTGGTTCTGATTATGGTCCCATGACTGTGTTCTAATCTAACTGGTTCTATCTGTCATTTGAATGCTAATAAAAACATTTTGAATTATATTATGTTGTATATGATTTTGTTCTGAGTTACTTTCAAGTGTTAAAAAAAATGTGCTTACTTGACCAATCCCCATGATTCTGTTACTAGTCCGATATTAGTTTTGGAATGTGTGGTTGTCAATCTAGCTGTCAGGATTCTAACTGTTACAACATGTGTTGTTATGGTAGTTTTAAAGTGGAAAAAGTAAGTAAGTTTACCCCCAGCTAGTTCACTTTACCCCCTTGATTTCTCTGGTCTGTCTCACTTTACCCCTAAGATGGGGTAAACAATCTTATTTTCACTGTCCTTTGTCCTGAAGATAATAATAATTTACATTGTTAGGAAACATCCTGAATTAATGGGAAATGTGTACATTTTACTGATATATCATTTTAGCTCGCCTAGAGGGGAGCAAATGTAAAAAATGTCTCACATTACCCCGCTCTCCCCCTACACTGCACCTTTAAACCAACTATTTTGATGAAATACTGTACTTTTGATTGTTTAACTTCAAGAAGTATTGTAACAGGAAACAAAACAACATCTCTTAATTTAGGACAATCATTAACAATAGATGCACATTCAAACTTATTCAGGGTGCTATCATTACTTTGTTGTTTGTCCTGGCAACGGGGACGCTGGCGAAACTTAACGCTGCTTCGTCTAGGACTGTTTTTATTGGGGGGGTTTCTACCTTTTTTACAATTTAACATTCATTTAAATTATTTTTAATTTTATTTAACAGTGTAGCCATTCTTCTGACTTAATTATTCTGCAAATCTTGGATTATTTTTTATTTTGTGATTGCCGTTGGCTCCTGCTCCCCACCACTACGATCTGGTCAACTGGCGTTGGCTGGCTAGCTGGTGGTCCGGTCCGTGGTTGGCGATTGCATCCTCCCCGGCTGGCATGGTTCTGCAGTGTTCCACCTCGCAGCTCCTTGGGCTCAACAGCTTATCTGCTCCTCCGTTCGTCTCGGCCATCGGGGCGCTCAGTCTCCTTCGTCGGCCCCGTTGCATCCACAGAGCCTCCCGCGGAGGGCTTGTTTGCTCCTGGCCTGATCGCTCCACGCTTTCCATCCCCTCCATCTGGTCGGCCGGGCGCATCGCTGCAGCTCATCATCACAACAACAGTCTCCAAGAGCGAGATGGTGGCAACGAAATTAGGAACTGTTACAGCTCCCCCAGCACCCTCTACTCTTCCTGCTGACTCCACTCCCCAAAACCGGACTGGTACACCTTTTATTACCTCCAAGATGTCGTCCTTTTATGCAGTTCTTTGGTTCCCCTATTTTAGTTTGTCTGTTCTGCTTTATTTTGTATTTGTAATTTTCTATTCCTCTATTGTGTTCATTGCCTATATGGCATTGTCTCCTTTGCCTCATGTATTTTCTGAAATGTTTACTTGTATTGATGTTATGTTTTTACCTTCTATGTAGAGCACTTTGTAAACCCTGTTTTTAAAGGTGCTATATAAATAAATGTATTATTATTATTATTATTACTCAGCGGCCATTTTTCCACTAAACAAGAGTTAAACGCCTTTAACACTGCATTCATTATTACACTCAGGTTTTATTCAGTTATGTGAGTTTTACATTTTGAATATTTAACAGCATATGAAGACACATGTAGACAATGATACATATAGTCTGATAAGGAGACACTTGGCTGGAAGAGATATCCTTACATTCAATTTTAGTTGATGCAAAAAGCGCTTTACTCTCATGCCAGATCAGAGTTTCAGCATGCATCATACAGTCGCGGCATCACTTATAAACAAAAAGCCAATGTGTTGTATAAAGTGTGTTTATAAAGCCTCAAGAAAATGAATATTAGAGTAATACAAACATATTCATCATCAACAGGAAACTGCTTCAATGTTCTAAATAATATACATCTAAATGCAAACAATACCATGATATTAAGTAAGTACATGTACAAACAACAAAAAATGCAAAGGCCAACTTTTACATTTATGTTAAGTATTTCACTTACTTGAACTTGCTGCTTTCACTATTCTAAATACAAATCAGAGCGTTTACATTCTGGAGTTGACTTGTAAAGAAAAGCATCCCTCTCAATCTCTCTTTTCCTTCCTCCCTTTCGACACTTAGTAATATGTATTTCTCTCTCAAATGAGTAAATGGTAACACATACACACAACCAAACACCATTTTTAGGCAACATAACACCTGCACAGAGATGTCTTATTTATCACACACAAGGGAATATTAGCTGCTTTGGAATACAAAAATGTTTTGGCCACACTGAAGACTAGATGGTGTTTATCCAAAACCAACAGGTGGTCCAATATGTGGACAAGCTGTTAATCTGTTTCCATTTAGGCAAATATTTGCATTTGATCATTGGTTGTTTGGGTTTTTTTATTTCTTAGAAATGAACCAATTTAGAAATAGAGAAAGTTAAACAATGTTTTTGTTAGTGTAGAGAAGTGTAGGCTTTGAGCAGCTGCACTGGTCAAATATATCTTCTAATCTTCTATTGCTTGTGAGCTTCCCAGGTTTTTTATTTGTTATTTACCTCTTTAAGCACACAACAAAATACAGACCATCCCGTACACCTAAAATGGTAAGATAACAGGTGATAAAATGAATCCCCATTATCATGTGTTAATTTCCTTTTAGATTACATAATTTCATTTCTGCATATTGATATAAGCCATACAGGAACATAAACACAACTCAAAATGATGATTCATATTAATTGTAATTGAGAAACCACAATTTCAAGATTATATTAACAAACTCACTTTTCTCTAACCCAGCACACTGCACTTGCTCAATGCCCCCAGTTTAAAAAAAACATATAGTTTTTTTCTTTTTCTAAACTATATTAACTTTAAGTACCATCAATGACTCGGTTACACATAGCTCATTTGGGTGGCACATTTTTCGAAATACTTACAGCACAAGCATATCTAGCATCTGGGGCCCCTGCAGGAACCAAACGAGCAATGCTAGCACCATGCTGTGGCCATAAAACCCCTCAAACTACAGAGGAAAAGAAACAACAACAAACTTCTATAGATTTCTACTTACCACGGTACAGAACCTAACTAAATTGAACTTGATGGGTTTAAGATCTAGTCACAATACTGATAGTCTGAAGCAAGAAACAGAAGCTTCAGAGCCTGGATTTTCTTTTCTGAGGTGCTTAGTAACATGATGCCGAAATACATCTGACATGTAATTAACAGAAGCATTCAATGCATTTGTCAACAATTGCAATAGTAAGACCCTGGGCATTTATAAGCTAGAGGCTATATTTGCTTTAAGTCCTAATAAGTCTAAAGACAGACCAGAGATATTGAATGTCACCTTTTTATCGCAACATAATCACACCACAAGAGAATACTTTCACAGCGGGCCAGGTGTCATCTTTCTTTGGAAGGAAAACACAACAGTAGTATGGACCATAATGGGTTCTTAAATTAGCCTCAACTGAACACTTAGCCCTATTCTCAAGAGAAATGTTTTAAGAAATGTAATTGCCAAAGGTTTGTTTGAAGGTGTAATAAACTTCCGTGAATGCAGATGGAGAAAATAATCCTATAATATGACTTTCTGGCCCACATTCACAATTTAAAGTAATACATCCTAATTAGTAGTTTTCATTTATACAAAAAAATCCTATAGTAACTGAAAAGTCCTTGTAGTTCAACCACTTAGCAAACCATATTGAGGTTTTGAAATGCATTGTCATTATCAGCTGTTTTGTTTTGGCACAGGAACCTACTATTTTAATCTGGGGTTTTATTTAATGTTAATGCTGTTTTTGTATCATATGGATTTAGGTGACACCAGTTGGGGTGGAGAAGGCCATCTGATATCATTCTCGAGACAAGCGCAATGACCTAAACCGGAGTGCTGTTCCTGTTTGCTGTCCAGAGATTTCAGTATAAAAGAAGAACTCCCAGGCCTGGTCAGAAGTTTTAGACTGGCAGGCTACCAACGTAGGTGAGTCTCCTATCACATGTTATGTGCTCAGTGCTTTTAATTAGTTAAATTATGAGTTAAGATTGCAGACAGTTGCATGTGTTTCTTATGCTAATTTTATTTGGACTTTTTCTTAGTATCCACATAACAACTTCATCACTTGGCAACAAAAAGGTAAATGACATTCATGCAAATAGTTATTTAACTGAAAAAAGATAATAAATCAAATTAGAAGTGTATTGATTAACCATACCCTTTTCGTTTAGTTGAATCTTAAAATGTCTTTATTTAAAAAAATGTATTTACACTTTAATAACAGAGGTGCCATGAGTACGGACGCTGAAATGCAGTGTTTTGGCCCGGCGGCCCTTTACCTCCGGAAATCTGAAAGGGAGAGAATAGAAGCTCAAAACTCTCCCTTTGATGCCAAATCAGCTTATTTCGTAACGGAGCCCGCTGAGATGTATTTGAAGGGGAAACTAGTAAAGAAGGAAGGTGGCAAAGCCACAGTTGAAATTCAGGGTGGGAAGGTATGTAGACATCTATTGTTGTATATTATAATAGACACAAGTAATTAATGCCAAATTAGTTAATGCCACAAATCCTCACTCTATTTCATTATGACACTGCACATTCTCTGAACTAATTATTCACTGTTTTGGTGCAGACTCTCACTGTAAAGGATAATGACATCTTCCCCATGAACCCTCCAAAGTACGATAAGATTGAGGACATGGCCATGATGACCCACCTCAGTGAGCCGTCTGTGTTGTATAACCTCAAAGAGCGCTATGCAGCATGGATGATCTATGTAAGACCAGTGGTTGCACTGTTTATACAGCATACATTGCAAATATGAATATAAATATATACATATCCTCTTCTTATAACAGACCTACTCAGGGCTGTTCTGCGTGACTGTGAACCCCTACAAGTGGCTCCCAGTGTATGATGCAGTGGTTGTAGCAGGATACAGAGGCAAAAAGAGGATTGAGGCTCCACCCCACATCTTCTCCATCTCGGACAATGCCTATCAGTCCTTGCTCCAAGGTATCACTCACAGTTTTTTAGATTGCAATTTGTCTTGAATCTGTCACTCAATAAAAGGAGGCCGTTTTTAAATATCCTACACCATTTTGTGTCTTCAAACAGTGTGTTGTCACTGGGAAACATACAGGTCATTGTGACTGCTATAATATAAAAAAAATATATTAAAAAAAACAATAAAATTGTTTCGATAAATGAATGCAATAACACAATGTATATGTTGACATTTTATTTTCAGATCGTGAGAATCAGTCAATCCTGATTACGTAAGTCAATGTCAAAGAGAGCAAATTTGGACTGATAAATTACAGACTGGTTATTTCTGTGTATCATGTTGGACTTACACAAATACATGTGTCATAGAATTATCTGCTTTGTAGGGGAGAATCTGGTGCAGGAAAGACGGTCAACACTAAGCGGGTCATCCAGTACTTTGCGACAATCGCAGTAGCTGGAGGAAAGAAGCAAAATGAGCAAACTGCTGGCAAGATACAGGCAAGACAAATTGAATAATACTAATATGAAATTTATGTTTTAAACATATATATTACAAAGTACATTAACAACACAAATGCTGTTTCTAGGGGTCACTGGAAGATCAAATCATTGCAGCAAACCCACTGCTGGAAGCTTATGGTAATGCCAAAACTGTGAGGAATGACAACTCATCCCGCTTTGTAAGTTTTGGTTCACAAAATCCTGCTGCTTTGATATATTGTCTATTTTTAGGATCTGCTAGTCCTCTGTCCTCAGTATTTGTCTTCACACTATAGAATGTAGTACAATTTCCAAATTGAGAAGCATGCTGTTTTTGCGTGTATAGTAGTGAATAATAACATTTACTACCAAGTATAACACATGTGTATTAACAAAGTGACACCAGTCACAAATATATCCACACTGATAATGGCTTTCTTCTGTAGGGTAAATTCATCAGAATCCATTTCGGATCAACTGGAAAGTTGGCTTCAGCTGATATCGAAACATGTAAGCCTCCAGCCTATTGTTATCCAGAACGTTTGATGAAAGCAAATATATAAACCAGCTTATACTCAACTTGTTTTACAGATCTTTTGGAGAAGTCTCGAGTGACGTTCCAGCTGTCTGCTGAAAGGAGCTACCACATCTTCTATCAGCTCGCAACAGGCCACAAACCTGAGCTGATAGGTGAGATATTTTGCCATATATCATTTTATAGAATAAACGCATGTGTCAGCTGATTCTGTCAAATTAAATGCAATAAATATTTTTCAGATGCCCTTCTCATCAGCACCAACCCTTACGACTTCCCCATGATCAGTCATGGTGAAATCACTGTCAAGAGTATCAATGACATTGAGGAATTCATTGCCACTGATGTGAGTACACATGCAAAATCCCAAACATTTAAATATTGCACACACTTTAAGGGTTCCTCAGATGCCATTATTGTGTCTTGTTGGAGCAACTGATAACACACAGTGAACCAGTAAACCTTTGTATGTGATGAGGATCTTTAACTGAAAGACAAAATATTAAGAGAAATATGGGTTTTTAATTATCCATTCTGCAGACTGCCATCGACATCCTGGGCTTCACTGGCGAAGAGAAATTAGGCATTTACAAGCTGACAGGAGCTGTGATGCATCACGGAAACATGAAGTTCAAGCAGAAGCAACGCGAAGAGCAGGCTGAGCCCGATGGCAATGAGGGTAATGCTTCTTAATATCAAACAATTCATCATTGCAAACCTACTGGAATGTTTTTTTTGGTCACTGCATACATTTAATCAGAATTCCACTTATACAGTCGGTATTTGTTTATTCAATCATGCTTCCACAATTGTGAATGATGGCTTTGTAAAAGTTAGGGTGTCTAGGGTGTCTCGATTTCCCCTTAAGGCCAAGGTGAGCGGTCCAGGGAGCTCAGAGTCGACTACTGATCCTTTCGATTAACAGGGGCCAGTTGAGGTGTTTTGGGCATCTGATGAGGATACCTCCCATGATGCTTCCCAAGGAATGTATTCTGGGAAAATTCAACTGTGATAAGACCCTGGAGCAAACCCAGGAAATGCTGGATCCCATCTGTCTCGGGGCTGGGCTGGAGGATTTGATCGAGGAGAACAATGTCTTGGTCTATTGTCACAGTGACCTGGACCCAAACAAGCAGCACAGGATGCATGGAAGGCTTTTGTAAAAATACTGTATATTTATATAGCATTGCCAATCACCTTTGTAATTTATTAGCATCATTGAGTGATAATCTCTTGTGCTTTTGTTCTTGACAGAGGCAGATAAAATCGCCTACCTCCTGGGCCTGAACTCTGCTGATATGCTCAAGGCTTTATGCTACCCCAGAGTCAAGGTCGGCAATGAAATGGTGGTTAAAGGTCAAACAGTGCCACAGGTAATTTACATAAAGCAATGTAGGTGAATGAACATAAACGTAATACTTAATACAAAATATCCCTTGTTCCAAATAACCAGAACTCCAACTATTTAAATCTTTAGGTGAATAATTCCGTGATGGCTCTCTGCAAGTCTGTCTATGAGAAAATGTTCTTGTGGATGGTCGTCAGAATTAATGAGATGCTGGATACCAAGCAGCCCAGGAACTTTTTCATTGGTGTTCTTGACATTGCAGGGTTTGAAATATTTGATGTGAGTAAACAACACATGGCACTTATTACATTTTACAAATTGAACCAGCACAATGAAGATTTACACTGTGTCTTTTGTCCCATCATAAGTACAACAGCTTGGAGCAGCTGTGCATCAACTTCACCAATGAAAAACTGCAACAGTTTTTCAACCACCACATGTTTGTCCTGGAGCAAGAAGAGTACAAGAAAGAGGGAATTGAATGGGAGTTCATTGACTTTGGTATGGACTTGGCTGCCTGCATTGAGCTGATTGAGAAGGTGAGAGACACGCTGAATACAATCACAGAAAACAATCCGATGACTTGAAATCTTTTGTTTTAAATAATCATTTCAATATTACAGCCAATGGGCATCTTCTCCATCCTTGAAGAGGAGTGTATGTTCCCCAAGGCATCAGATGTCACTTTCAAGAACAAACTGTATGACCAGCATCTTGGTAAAACCAAAGCTTTTGAGAAGCCCAAACCTGCCAAAGGCAAAGCTGAGGCCCATTTCTCTCTGGTGCACTATGCCGGCACTGTTGACTACAATGTCACTGGCTGGCTGGATAAGAACAAAGACCCCCTGAACGACTCAGTGGTTCAGCTCTACCAGAAGTCTTCAGTCAAACTGTTGGCTCACCTCTATATAGCACATGGATCAGAAGGTATTTTTGTGGGAATTATACAACATCTCATATTGAAGGAAATGTACTGCATCTAGTAATTTCAGCCAGACATCACCAGCACATCATAGTTTAATTTTTGTACAGGGAAGGTTTAAGAGAAGCTAAGAAGGTTCATACAAAGTCACACCCTAAGAATATAAAAAATAGCCAATATTCTGCAACATCAATGCCATTATACTTGGAAATAATTTATATAACAAATTGCAAAAAAAAAATAAAATTGTAAATCCTTTTTACAGATGGTAAAAGTGGAAAGAAGGGTGGCGGCAAGAAGAAGGGTGGCTCCTTCCAGACTGTGTCGGCTCTCTTCAGGGTATTTTCATTTTGTAGTCACTCTTAAATGCTTATATGAATGTCTGTCCACTTTGCAATGGTTTGCTCAAAGCTTTACACAAGTAGCAAGCATGTAGTGACTCGTTAGATTTCTTCTTGTAGCAGGCCAGATTTGTTACTTGAAAGCACATTGCTGCAGATCAAGATGGTGTATTGATTAGGGAGACCTTCAACACGAATGGTCTGGTTTCCATCTTCTACAGCAAATTGTGGGAGAAGCAAGCAAAATGTGAAATTTCTTTCAGATTATCTGTAAAACAATAAATAATGAAAAAAATAGTCATAACAAAATCATGTTTTTTATATAATTAAGTTTAGTTTACTAAAACTTTAAAGTTAAGCTCATTCATTTGCCACCATGTATTTGTGTTGTGTTGTTATCTAAATTATAAAACATGTACTATAGGATATAGTGTAGTCATGTCAGTGTCAAGGTTTTGGGGAGAATATATATAGTAAATGATTTGTCCATTCACAGGAAAACTTGGGCAAGCTGATGACCAACTTAAGGAGCACTCACCCACACTTTGTGCGCTGTTTGATTCCCAATGAATCAAAGACACCAGGTTAGTCCTAAAAATGTCATGTATATAACTGACAGAAGTCTCAAATACCTCACATCAGTTATCAACCCATAACTCATCTAATGTATGGTTAGCCATAGTTGCTGTTTGAAATCAGGGTGATTTCTGCAAATGACACACCACTACAGTAACACTGATTTGTGCAAGGTCTTCATCAGCTATTACATCGATGTACTTTGTACTGTTTAAGGTCTCATGCAGAACTTCCTGGTCATCCACCAGCTGAGGTGTAACGGTGTGCTGGAAGGTATCAGGATCTGCAGGAAAGGTTTCCCCAGCAGAATCCTCTACGCTGACTTCAAGCAGAGGTAACAGAAGCTATTTCTGTACCTCTCAGTCCACATTTGTTGATTCTCTTCTGATTATGATCTGATTTAAACCAATCCTTTCAGATACAAAGTGTTGAATGCCAGTGTCATCCCTGAGGGACAGTTTATCGACAACAAGAAGGCCTCAGAGAAACTCCTACAATCCATTGATGTGGATAAGTCGCAGTATCGATTTGGCCACACCAAGGTAAATAATCATACTTCATTATAATCATGACATGATGAGATCACTGGGTAAATCAATGTTATTACATCCATCGCCAGGTATTCTTCAAGGCTGGACTACTGGGTACGCTTGAGGAGATGCGAGATGAAAAACTGGTTGAACTGGTCACAATGACTCAGGCACTCTGCAGAGCTTACGTCATGAGAAAAGAATTTTCCAAAATGATGCAGAGAAGGTGGGCTTAGTGTTTTGTTATACACTGTGGCACTCGCATATAAATAATGTTGGAAACATATTTGCTATAGGTATGGGATGATACTTAGTGTATGTCATTTTTGTTTTGTTATATTATTACCCGTGCGGGTTTAGAGTCATGAACATGGCCTAATTTTACTTCATGAAGCTCTTGGACTTGTGCAGTAACAGTGGTGGATTAACAAGTCAAGATGCACTTTATATTGCACTTTATATTATCTGGCATAACAAGCAAACTCTCTTTCTGATCAAGATACTGTATGTAGTGTAAATTATGTTATGCAGGTTCATTTTTAAGTAGTTTATTCTTCATACTTCCAGTATCTATAATTGTGAATGCATATGTAAGGTTGCTTTAAAGTGGTTGACCCTGGTTAATATTTAATTCAATTCAGTATATCTCTGACATTCTCATGAGGTCCAGAGTGACATGGCATTGGGACTAATAAATTATGGTAATCTCTAATTTAGGGTTTACTTTTGGCATGCATTGCATCTCATTTGGCATCCTCCAGTGCCATCGCAAGTGCAAGCTACTTGGTGGACTAGAGAACACATACTTCTCTAATGATCTATTTGACAGCAAGGGAGCTTTCTCCATGTGTGTCGAATTATCTTTGTTTTGATTATCAACTATGAACTCTTTGATGTCGGGACAAGAAAGGGGAGTGTGTGAGTGTATACACAGAGACAAGGATATGTTGCTGGATCAGAGGCAGTTGGATACTGAACCTTTTGGTTGTGTGTGAAGCTGTGTAATAGCAGGAACATAATACAACTGATTGTGTTATCTTTATTCATGTGTAGTAGGCTCTGGACAGAGCTTTTTAAAAGACGAGTCAGAATCAGGGTCAGGTTTCAGTCTCCAGCCATATATACTTTTAATAACAGTAGATTGAGACAACTGCTGTACATCTTTACATAACTGCGGTTCTTGATCAGATGGACCACATGATCTCTTCTCTGCTCTGTAGGAAAGAGCGGAGAAGAAGTGGTTATTCAGATCAATGGGTTCACATCTGGGGGCCTTTTCATGGCCTTTCCTACATTGTCCAGGGGTTCCTCAGCTAAGAGTCACAGAGGTCAACTGTCCACAACAGTATGAATCCACAATGCTTTTAAAAAACTTTGAGATTACATTTCTACACCCACAAAAAGTGTAAGGGCTGCAGCGATGGGAAACAGTTTATTTAATAAGAGCTTTTGTTTCTATAAAAATGTATTCTTGTTTCCCCAGGGAAGCTATTTACTCCATCCAGTACAACATACGCTCATTCATGAATGTCAAAACGTGGCCATGGATGAAACTGTACTTCAGAATCAAGCCTCTGCTGAAGAGTGCAGAGAGTGAGAAAGAAATGGCCCAAATGAAAGAAGACTTTGAAAAGATGAAAGAGGATCTAGCAAAGGCTCTGGCTAAGAAGAAAGAACTGGAGGAGAAGATGGTTTCTCTGCTGCAGGAGAAGAATGACTTGCAGCTACAAATTCAGTCTGTACGTTACAAAGAAAGTGTGAATTGCTTTCTCAGAGATCCTAGTTTTGAAATGAATTAAATATTATTGTGATGTTATATCATATCAAATCTAGGAAGGTGACACGCTCAGTGATGCAGAGGAAAGGTGTGAGGGGCTCATTAAATCAAAGATCCACCTTGAGGCCAAAGTCAAGGAGGCGTCTGAGAGACTGGAGGATGAGGAGGAAATGAATGCTGAGCTGACTGCAAAGAAGAGGAAGCTGGAGGACGAGTGCTCTGAGTTGAAGAGAGACATTGATGACTTGGAGCTCACCCTGGCCAAAGTAGAAAAGGAGAAGCATGCCACTGAGAACAAGGTTCATGTCTCTTATTTCACTTTACCAAACTGTACTGAATACGATATACACTGTGATTAAATATTAAATAACTGTATTTATACAAACTGTTAAGGTTAAAAACCTGGTTGAAGAAATGACATCTCAAGATGAGACCATTGCAAAGTTGAGCAAAGAGAAGAAAGCCCTTCAAGAGTCCCATCAGCAGACCCTTGATGACCTGCAGGCCGAGGAAGACAAAGTCAACAGTCTGACGAAGGCCAAAACCAAGCTGGAGCAGCAAGTGGACGATGTAAGAGGCTGTGTTTTTGTTTCAAACAACTGCACCATAGTTTTTCTTTATTTTCACTTGTACTGATTACACTATATGTGAATGCACTAGATTGAAGGTTCCTTGGAGCAAGAGAGGAAGCTACGTATGGATCTTGAGCGATCAAAAAGGAAGCTTGAAGGAGATCTTAAACTGGCCCATGAGTCCATAATGGATCTGGAGAATGACAAGCAGCAGTCTGATGAAAAAATAAAGAAGTATGCTATAATGACATATTCATTTATTACTCACAGTTGCCAAATTAAGCTCGCTTCCAACATTTGTCATTGTTTTTCCATCTCAGGAGAGACTTTGAGATGAGTCAGCTTCTTGGCAAGATAGAAGATGAACAGTCTCTTGGTGTTCAACTTCATAAGAAAATCAAGGAACTACAGGTAATGTGTAAATATGAGTTCAGGCTTTGTGGAGGGAACTGTTATTGAATGTTTGTGATTGTATCTCAGTCCCAAATATATGTTTTCAGTAATCTTTCTTATGGAAGTGACTGGATGGATGGATGGATGGAATGAAATTCAGGAATGCCGTTAATATACCCTCACTAAAATATATCAACTCCTAGACATTTTTGTTTTACTTGCATGTTTAGAATTAAGCCATTTGTAAACCAATAACCATAACTACGATTGTGAATAGGGAATTCTTCTTATAATCTTCAATAATAGGCGTAGGCTTCACTTGACACTTATAATGTTGTCACAGGCTCGTATTGAGGAGCTGGAGGAGGAGATTGAGTCTGAGCGGACTGCTCGGGCCAAGGTGGAGAAGCAGAGGTCTGATCTTTCCAGGGAGCTTGAGGAGATCAGCGAGCGGCTGGAAGAAGCTGGTGGAGCAACGTCTGTTCAGATCGAGATGAACAAGAAGCGTGAGGCCGAGTTTCAGAAGCTGCGTCGTGATCTGGAAGAGTCCACGCTGCAGCACGAGGCCACCGCTGCAGCTCTCCGCAAGAAGCAGGCTGACAGTGTGGCAGAGCTGGGAGAACAGATTGATAACCTCCAGAGAGTCAAGCAGAAGCTGGAGAAAGAGAAAAGTGAATTCAAGATGGAGGTTGATGACCTCAGCAGCAATATGGAGTCTATTGCCAAATCCAAAGTAAAATGTTGAAATATTTATTTTATTTAAGGACCACATTTGACCACATTTCCTTTTCTTATCATCTACAGTAGCATTATGACTACAGTGAACTTAACATCGTGTTGATTTGTGTCCGTAGAGTAACCTGGAGAAAATGTGCCATTCTTTTGAGGATCAACTAAGTGAATTAAAGACCAAGAATGAAGAACATATGCGTCAGTTAAATGATGTTAATGTTCAAAGATCCAGACTGTTGACTGAAAATGGTGAGAGTAAGATTCAGGATGAGAATATTAAATGAAACTGAACCTCTAACCTTTCAGAAAACATTACAATGTAAGCCAACACAAATCCCTGACCAAAGAATAATTTTCCAATCAGGGGATTTTGGTCGTCAGTTGGAGGAAAGGGAGTCTCTAGTTTCACAGCTAACAAGGGGAAAACAGGCTTATATTCATCAAATTGAGGAGCTCAAAAAGCACCTTGAGGATGAAGTTAAGGTATGCTTTTGTTTAATGTCGCAGTAGTTTTTTTGAAATTAAGAAATTAGATTTGCCTCATTATTTATTTCTCATTATTAGGCCAAGAACGCCCTGGCTCACGCTGTTCAGTCAGCTCGTCATGACTGCGACCTGCTCAGAGAGCAGTATGAGGAGGAGCAGGAGGCCAAATCTGAGCTGCAGCGGGCAATGTCAAAGGCCAACAGCGAGGTGGCTCAGTGGAGAGCCAAATACGAGACCGATGCCATTCAGCGCACTGAGGAGCTGGAGGAGGCTAAGTAATGACCGGTCCTGAAAGCACCCTGTTTCCACATGCACTGATTGGGTAAATCATCACGGAACCTGTTCACTGTCTGGTTTAACAGGAAAAAGCTTGCCCAGCGTCTTCAGGATGCAGAAGAATCCATCGAGGCTGTGAATGCAAAATGTGCCTCTCTGGAAAAGACAAAACAGAGACTGCAGGGCGAAGTGGAGGACATGATGATTGACATGGAGAGAGCTAATGCTCTGGCTGCTAACCTCGACAAGAAGCAAAGGAACTTTGACAAGGTTAGATGTATCTCGTATTGCACTGTTTCAACTGGTTAACACGAGGTGACAGAAAACACTAATTTGTTTCTCACATTTCAGGTTCTTGCAGAGTGGAAGCAGAAGTATGAGGAGAGCCATGCAGAGCTTGAAGGAGCTCAGAAGGAGGCACGTGCTTTAAGCACTGAGATGTTTAAAATTAAAAACTCTTATGAAGAAGCTGTGGACCACCTGGAGACCTTGAAGAGAGAGAACAAGAACCTGCAACGTAAGACAATTATTGGATACAATTATGTGTTTTGGCATAAAATGCATTCTACTTAATATTTTAAAATTCACGATTGAGGAAAAACAAAAACACATATAGCATAGGCAAAATGAATGTGAGCTGAATAGTTTATATTAAAGTTTGGGCTCATGTGTCTGGCCTGATTTCACTAGAAAATGTGTTAAATAATTTATGCAATACTACAATTACACTTAAAAACACTTACCTTTGCTGACATATAGCATAATGTGAATGTTGTGTTTGTTTTTTCAACAGAGGATATCTCTGATTTGACTGAACATATTACTGAATCAGGAAAGACAATTAGTGAGCTTGAAAAGGGGAAGAAGACAGCAGAGAATGAGAAATCAGAAGTTCAGGCTGCCCTAGAGGAGGCCGAGGTGATTCAATTGACTTGTTTGTAAAGAAAAATCGAAATCTTGATCCAAAAACTGCAACTTTCTGTATATTTAATACTGAAGCTCCATTCTGAAATGTTTATTTAACTTTGTAGGCTACACTGGAGCATGAAGAATCAAAGATCATCCGTATCCAGATCGAGCTCACCCAGGTGAAAAATGAAATTGACAGAAAACTTGCAGAGAAAGACGAGGAGATCGACCAGATCAAGAGGAACAGCCAGAGAGTGATAGAGTCCATGCAGAGCACTTTGGATGCCGAGGTCAGGAGCAGGAATGATGCCCTGAGAATCAAGAAGAAGATGGAGGGAGACCTCAACGAGATGGAGGTTCAGCTGAGCCACGCGAACTGCCAGGCAGCTGAAGCCCAGAAACAGCTGAGAAACGTGCAGGGACAGTTTAAGGTACATCTACAAAAGGATTTGTGGCTTAGTATCTTGCTTTGAAAACAAGCCGAAAGTGTTTGCTGACATATCTCTCAATGTTTTACAATTTAGGATGCCCAACTTCATCTTGATGACGCCATAAGAGTCCAGGAAGATATGAGGGAGCAGGTTACCATGGTGGAGCGCAGGAACACCCTGATGCTGGCTGAGATCGAGGAGCTGAGAGCTGCACTGGAGCAGACGGACAGAAGCCGCAAAGTGGCTGAACAGGAGCTGGTTGATGCCAGTGAGCGTGTTGGACTGCTTCACTCTCAGGTAAATAAATATTCAAACAATCACACGTGAAACACTTAATGACAGAAAATGACACCATGTAATCCAACCCAAACTATTATCGGTTTAGAATACCAGCCTCATCAACACCAAGAAGAAGTTGGAAGCTGAACTCATCCAGATCCAGGGTGAAGTGGAGGATTCGGTCCAGGAAGCAAGAAATGCTGAAGAGAAGGCCAAGAAGGCCATCACTGATGTGAGCTCTGTCTTAGTATTTAGCATGTTCATATTGTTTCATAGAAAACCCAGATGCTTATACAGAAGGTCCAATATTAGATGTCAAAGTTGAGACATACCAGTGGTTAGACAGAAGTACCCTTGTTTCAAATAAACAACAGCTAAATTAAATTGATGGATAATCATTGTGCTTATTTAATGACATCAGTCTGTGATGCATACTAACCGTGAACTAAAGCGCTCCTCCGGTCACACGCTGCAGATTGAGTTGAATATTCACTGTTGATTACTATCAAAGCACCCAAACCAAAACATGGTATTCAGAACAGCCCTGCTGTGAAATCTACAGCTAAAAACTATCCTGAAGTAATCTCCCTTTTTGTTTTACAATTGGCTTACAAAGTAGGCCTTGTGTTCTTTTAGCATTCTGCTCATTGGCCTTCTTGCAATCATTTCACGTTTAGGCTGCCATGATGGCAGAAGAGCTGAAGAAGGAGCAGGACACCAGCTCTCATTTGGAGAGGATGAAGAAGAACCTGGAGGTGACGGTGAAAGACCTGCAGCACCGTCTGGATGAAGCTGAGAATCTGGCCATGAAGGGTGGCAAGAAGCAGCTCCAGAAACTGGAGGCAAGAGTAAGTTAATTTGTTTTTTTTAGGTCTTTGCTCTTACAATTTGGATTTGAAATGAAACAATGACTGAGGTTAAATTGCTAAATTGCTTTAATTCCAGGGCCTGTACAAGCTCCTGTATTTTCTACTTGTAACAAACATGTTACCCAACAAGCTCATAAAAGATTTGTTATCTGTTCAAGCATATTGAGTCTTGTCGCCAACAAATCTGCACCTCTTATTGTCAAGGTCCGAGAGCTTGAGTCGGAGGTCGAGGCCGAGCAAAGATCTGGAGCTGAAGCTGTGAAAGGCGTCCGCAAATATGAACGCAGGGTGAAGGAACTGACTTACCAGGTACAGAGAACCTCTCATTGTGCACCTTCAAATTTAATTTGAACAGTGATACAACTGCTTACCATCATAATAATATTTTTCTGCCGAAATTCTGCAAATTTGTGCTGCTGAAGTCAAACAAGATGTAGAGTATTCTTCAAACCTGTAGAGGGCATGAATTGCCATCATATGTCTGAAGCTCCAACGTACATACTAAAGAGATTATGAGTGGATCACATCTAAAAATATGCATTCTACCATTGCAGCTATAAATATGTGCATAGATTAGTCTGACCAAATGTGTGATACGCTTCCATGTGAACTCAGTTCTTACAAGCAGCTTGATTGACAGGACTGAAGGATTCCCGATATTGTGTAAATGCTCTGCTGTTGTGCTTTAATTCATATTGTCAGTAGAATGTTTGGTTGCTCTTGTCAGTTTTCCTGAAGTGGCTTCACATTGGAAGATGTCTGTTGGTACTGCATGCTTTTAAAGATCCTCCTAAAACAGGATGGGATGATGGTATTGGCTTTAGGTTTGGTCTCACAAACTGTACTGTCTACCGCTAGACTGAGGAGGACAAGAAGAATATCGCCCGACTTCAGGACCTGGTGGACAAGCTGCAGCTGAAAGTGAAATCCTACAAGAGGCAGTCGGAGGAGGCTGTGAGTGTGAAACATTTGACTCATGCAATGCAAATAGGCATCACACCAGTAACACCTTTCCTAACACCAGAGGACTGACAGCATGATGCAGTGCAATTTAATGGATTGTTCAAGATATCACCTCTTTAACATTATGCTTTCCAGGAGGAGCAGGCCAACACTCACCTGTCCAGGTACAGGAAGGTGCAGCATGAGATGGACGAAGCTCAGGAGAGAGCTGACATCGCTGAGTCTCAGGTCAACAAGCTGAGAGCCAAAAGCCGTGAGATTGTCAAGGTATGTTCATTTTGATTTATATTTCACTCTATACACTAATGATATTTATTCAGGGAACTTCTGTATCTTTACATCTTAACAAAGTGTTTAGCCACTAACTTCTCTATTTTGTGTTGATTTAAAGGGAAAGGAGGGTGAAGAATGAGCATCAGTCCTTACATGACACAGAACAAGAAAGCATACAATATCATGTTTTTGTCTGATGTGTAACATAAAAATAAAGTAATTGAATACCTTTCTGTGCCATTAATCCGTTTGTTTCACTTCACGCTTAATTCAAAGGATGTATGAAGTTAATTATACACAAACATTACAAGCAAAACGTTCAAATGTAGGTCAAAGTACACAGAGAATATTTTTAAACAAACATGTCAATATTTCATGATTATTAATGTTGCGCAAAAACTATTTCTCTCCATTAATTCACTACATGGAGAGAATAATTTATCGAAGACTCTTCGTACACCATCACCAAGTCAGAATAGATTTCATGAGCTACAGTTGAATACAATTATTGACATTCTTTATACATTTAAAAAAGTGAATGAAAAAGAACGAGATGAATCATCAGACCTTCATCAGGGGAATATCATTCTAATTATTAATAGTAACACTGGAGATAAACAGATTTTGAGTGCTGTATATGGTGTTTAATGTTTGAGCATCAGCGCGTGTATTAGCTCCACCATTTAAAATAGCCGGGATGTCAACTGTCGCCTGTTATCATGTAAAAGTCCTGCAGGTTACAATAACTGCAAGTGTTTGCCTAGTGGTGATAATGTTACTGACAGTCCGGTGACCTGACAGTTTTTTATGGGCTTCAAAACACATGTTGCACCGTGTTAAGTTGTGATGAAAATAGATCTATTAGTGAAGTGCAACACAGTGATACCTCAGTGTGTCTGTGCACAGTGAAGTCTCTGGTTAGTAACAACACTGTAGGGTGAGATTCATTACAAGAACTGTATTTACAGCCAATAAGGAAAGTAGAACCTTACTTGAAGCTAGTATTTAGACTTAAAACCTTGGTGTATCAAAAGCAAAATACTAGGAATATTCTAGTATTAGTCTTTCTTAAAAGATGGAGTAAAGAAAAAGATTTGAACAACTGACTGAATAAATCTGGTTGACATGTATTTCTCAAATGCTATTGTTTAGCAATGGTTTTATTGTAGCAAAAGGACAGAGGGGGGATATAAATCAGTGTTTAACTGTAAAACAAATGTAACTGGAGAAAGGAATACTAATGCTTCTAGATAAGGATGAGGAGATATACATGTGTCTACCATCAGATATGTTACCCAGCTGTAACATGTATAAAGAGGTAAACTATTTCATATTGCTGCTTTATGGTCAATGTGATGAAGTTTCTTGATTTGTCAATCATATATTTGCCAAAAACAGACATTCCAAACTGGTTCAATAGATTTACTGGAAAGTGCAGAGCTATACGTTGATGTGGTAGTATAAAACCACCTATGCTTATGATATACAAGTTCATCCCCATCTGTTAAGGATCGTTTTCTACTTTTGTAAGTCGTACATCAAAATTCTCATTCTTTTATTATCTTTAGTTGCGACCTAAAGCCTGTTGGACAGTCATAGAAATTAAACCAAAGTGGTTGATTGTTCCATCTCATTAATCAATAATCCTTCAAAATTGTGTTCATTTATCTGGTATCAGTGCAAGCATTTGAATAAACACAATAGGATGTTAAGACATAAGACTTCAATATATTGATATAAGCATCAGTATGTCTACTAGGATTAAGACCACAGAGGAAGTGAGTGTTTTATATCAAAGGTTGTTCCACAATAAGATTTGAGGCAGGGACAAATGGCTGAGCTCTGAGAGCATTGCCGAGGAGACAGCTATATTTGTATTTCTTCCTAATAAGCACACCCGGGCGCATAAGAGATCAGGTTTCACATTTTTATTGAATATATAGGCCTCTTTTGTGGGGTGTGAAGTGCTCAGTATTGAGCTCCTAATGCACTCTCCCCATCTTTGCCAATTCGGTGTTGTCTTTCAACAGGGAAAGAATGCAAACTACTACACATCATATAACATGATCCCATTCTTGCCGCGTATGGGGAACAAACACTTGCCTTAAGGGAAGGTCAAGCTAAAGGCCTGGCCTTGTCTTCTGTTCATCTGTCAGGACACACTGTACAACAAGACCATTTAAAGAAAGGATTTATAAATACATCCGCGCCCTTGAGACAACATAAGGGCCAGTCTCAAAAAACCCGGAGACACAAGTCTAATCACCTGTTCACTGAGGATTTCACATTGGAAAATAGAGCTGTAAGTTTACTGACAAATAAAACAGGAGACTTATGATGCACAACATGGAGGACTTCTAAGCCACCAGCCGAGACACAAGAGCCACCAGGATAGGTGGTCGTTTCTCATGTCTGATACTAACAGTTGAGTTGTCAACAGCCAATCTTAAACCTTTGACTTCCAGCAGCATAAAGAGGAGAAGAGAGGGTCATTGAGTAACACACACACACGCACGCACGCACACACGCACGCACATACACACACACACACACACACACACACACACACACACACACACACACACACACACACGCACACACACACACACACGCACACACCCTGGTTATACTGTCAGGAATGCAGACGTGTAATCTGATACTCGATCTGATACTCGAAAATATAACAGGTAAAAGTGACAAAGAAATATTAGATGCAAAAATGGAATTTGTTCAAATGTATCAGATTGATGTAAGTAAGAGAAAAATAGTGGTTTGTTAAAATCAGAAGCCTTGATTTTGTTTTTCAGCATAGTTTACATGTTTTATTGTTTATGTGAACAAACTAATGTTACATGTAGAAATTAAAGTAAAAGAGTGATATACTCAGGTGACTCAAATGTGATTATCGTTTGTGGTACTAGATTATTAATATGGTTGTTAATTGAAATAAGCAACCTTCATGCTTCATTGAGTATTTAATGATACAAATAATCTCTAGTATTTGATTAAAATTATGTTTAAATTATCATGTTTTTTTTCCTTTTCAATTAATTTTCAGTTCTTCAGCTTTATTTTCTATTATTATTATTATTATTATTATTGGGGGGATTTAATTACCTTTATTAGATATACAGCTTAAGATAAAAAGGGGGAGAGAGAGGGGGCGACACGCATCAAAAGGCCGCAGGTCAGATTTAAACTCCGAACTGCTCTGGCATTATCAATAATAGACAATAAAGTCAATTCAAATCAGTTTAAATTTAAATACTTTATTTGTCTCTCAAGTGGCAAATTTGCAAACACAAGTACACATACACCATTAATTCACACAATCTAAATATAGAGATATGACAATGATAGAAAGAGTTGAAATACACAATGATTAATGGTGGCCATTTCAAACTAATCAAACAACCTGTAACATGAATGAATCAGATGTTGATGTTGTAATTTGAATCATATCAGTTGAGAAACAATTCACAGATTACTGTTAAAAGTCAAAGTGAAAATGAATACATTTGGTCAAAATCTATGAGCTACTTGAAATAATATAATATGTATATGTGTAATGTGGCAGAGATAGTGTTATTATGTTCATAATATAATATTTCAGAGACAGTCCCTAGAAAGCTGAGGCCCTTTGACCCATGCTAGACGACCCCATTTAGGACAAACCTGTCTATCATCTGTCTGGCCTCTGGGATTTTCCCACCCTCATAAACCAACAGGAAAGTCAGACATCTGAGCCGGCAGACCACTAAATATTTTTCATTCTGTAGTTCACAAGCTTGAGATTTTAGGGCCAATTATGGGTCCAAAATAGTGAAAATGAAGCCTCAGACTGTGTTAGAGCACTGTCAGTAGAGGGTTAACGGAAACCTGACACTCTTTCCCCTCCAGACAGTGCCCTAGAAGTCAAGTATACAAATATCAGCGGCCGTAGGAATGTAAACATAGCAACAAGAAGTTTCCCCCTCTTACTTAAGATAGTATATCCAGTTAATTTACAATTGTCCATTACTACCTCTTTAAACAAATAATTGGTCTGGAGTCACCATGAAAAGTAGGATTAGATTTATTGACAATTACTATGTTGACACCAAAACACACTTGTGAGAATAATGAAAGAGATTGTAGTTTTTTAATGATCTCTATCCTTCCTATGACCCAAATTCAAACAAAAAGTCAGGCTCCACACCAGCTTCCTTCACACAGTAGTAATTCAAGTTCAAGGTCATTTGTGTTGCACATTTTCATACAAATTACAATGACTCACACTGCAGACTTGCTGGAAAGTAATAAGGACAAAAATAGAACGTGGACTCCTGCAATCATCGACTGTCTGTTCCTTATTTATGCACTATAATCAGGCCAATATACAGCTGCAGAGCCTAAAATATTCCTCAGTAATTGAAAACATTCTTTGGGATCACCTTTGTTAGTTTAAATAATATCTAGTGAAATTAGTTATGTTCACCCAAGAAAAAGAAAATACATTCAACGTGTATGTTATCAACCATCTAATTAATATTTATGTACTGCTTACAAATGCAAAATACCAACATTTGTAACAATCTAACGCATACTATATTTTTCCTTGATTACTTGTCATACTCGGAGAGTGTAATGCAGTCAGGTGGCATTTGTAATCTTGTCACATTAACTCAAACATTGACCACGCTACAAAAGATTTCCACCATTGGTTGTCATAACAAGATAATTCAACACTTTGGTGAAAATATTGTAATCTAGTAAAATGTTCTTTTGCAGTTTTGATAAGATGTAGTGACACTGACATAACAGTGCAAAATGGGGTTTGTCATGGACTTTTGAATCAAGGGAATTCAAAGCAAATACCATCACCATGTGTTTGTTATTTTCACTGGAAACATATGTCATGTTTTACCAGATATCTCCTAGATGCATAAATTAAGCAACAGAGGAAATGAAAGCGCTATAAATATAAGTATTGTTCTTCTTCCCATTGTCCTTCATCCCTAAAGAACAAATCCAATTAAGTTTGGGATTTCATCAAACGCAGACGTCAGCAAGTGTTTCTGCTATCACGAGGTATCATCATTTTCACAGGTTCTTAGATTAGCAACTGTTAGGCCCAATTCTGCCCCTTTGTCACAGGAAAGACTTGCAAGGCTTCTGCAACAAAATACCAGTGACATATGAGAGCTTCTCCACGGCTAAAGTCGGATCCTCTGCAGTGCCAAGGTGCATTAAGGAGATTATTGTAAAGACCAAAACAATGTCTGAACTTCAGTAACACATACGGCTGCCAGAACAATATTTACACAGTGTTCAAATAAATGCTGCATTTTATGTGTCTTGATCTATTTATACACCTTTAAATTCATTATGTTGTTAAACTGTGACTATTGTGTGGCACCATGCTCTTAAATAGTTTACTATGAGACATCTCAACATATGCAGTAGCCCAGAAGGACATTGTGGTTTGCAATTGAAACAAATTTTTCTGATTAATATTCATGGCAATGAAAGAGCATCACATCAACATCCTGTTCATTTATGTTTGAGTTGATAAAGTTGGGTTCCTCTGGTAAGGACACCAATAATACGCTGTTTATAGCATATGCACTGATTAACTATAATCATTTCAAAGAATAGTCTGTGTACATCTTTATCATTTGAATTATTATCTCTTGCCTCTTTATACCAGGGACTCTGAAAGTGAAAGTGAGCGATTAATCTGTGATAAACTATCAGGGTTGTTCAGTGACAAAAGAAGCCAGAGGTCAGATTAGATGCTGAAAATACTCAAACATGAAAGCATAACAGTACATGACCAAATAGAGCAGGTCCTTTCTGCCGAGTGAACACTGATCTCTCTATATAAGAAGGGAGGCTGGGCGCACCCAAGGACTGACAGACGCCCAAGGTGAGTGTGCGACAGTCTTTTATTAGCAGGAAGAAAACCAGCAGCTTAAAGAACAATGCAGGGCATGAACACTACACAGTGAATACAGAACTGTCTTGTTTGTGCCAGGACTTCAGTGGACAGTAAGCTCATTTTTAATTTGAAAATATTTAATTACTGTTATTAATTACAATTATTTGTGTCTTTCTTCAGAACCTCCATTAGTCCATCAATATATTTTCATCTGAAGAGGAGGGAAGAAGGTGATTTATTTATTTTACTGTTTGAAGGAACAATGTTATCAGTATACATGTGATGAGTCAGACTTTGTTGTATGTTAATTACATTTAAACCTTGTATGGAATTGGTAGCAAATTAATTAACAGATTATCTTTTAGCATGTGATGTCTGCATTATTAGATAAAAGAAAGAAAGTGTCACTGTTACCTTATACCAAAGTGTCTGGTGCATGTAACAAGTCATGCTAACAACAAAATAATCTAATAGGTGAACGGAAAATGTAACAGCAATGTTACTGTGTTGTCACACACTGTAAACCACTTTTGGGCTTAACTTTTTCATTGAGCATTAAACATAAATTAGTAAAGTTAGATAATTGTCAATTTTCCTCTGTTCATCACTTCAGTATAACATTCCTAAAAGTTAACAACTGTGTTCATTAGTGATGTACCAACATGAGAAGAATAAGTGATGACTGAAATAAATGACTGCTGTCCTGTTTTTACGTACTTGCAGTGAGGAGTCACCATGAGTACGGACGCTGAAATGCAGTGTTTCGGCCCGGCGGCCCTTTATCTCCGGAAATCTGAAAGGGAGAGAATCGAAGCTCAAAACTGTCCCTTTGATGCTAAAACTGCATACTTTGTGACCGAGCCCGCGGAGATGTACCTCAAGGGGAAACTCACTAAGAGAGATGGGGGCAAAGCCACCGTGGAGACTCTGGGTGGAAAGGTTAGCGTGATGACAATAGAATAACACAAAGAGTTAAACAGTTTTAATTTCAAAGTAAACTGTCAAGGGTGACCGACTGTGCTTTAATGTGTTATTCATTGACATACCAGTGCATAAGGGGCATGTCTTGTGAGATGAAAAGATATGTTAAGCACTCTGTAATAAACCCAAAAGAGAAAGGTGAACATATTTTAAACTGATATTTTGTAGTGGTTCTATAATTCTTCTGACTGTAATACAAATAATAATGAATACTGACCAGCTCGCTCAACACTGTAAAAACTGAAGTCCTGTGGTGTTTTTGTCCTTGTAACAGACTCTCACTGTAAAAGACACTGAGATCTTCCCCATGAACCCTCCAAAGTACGACAAGATTGAGGACATGGCCATGATGACCCACCTCAGTGAGCCGTCTGTGCTGTATAACCTCAAAGAGCGATATGCAGCATGGATGATCTACGTAAGCTTTCATCTAATCATCACATCAGTAGATGAAACGATGACTAAAGAAAGACATCAGTAAAAATCCTCTCTGTCTTCACAGACCTACTCAGGGCTGTTCTGCGTGACTGTGAACCCCTACAAGATGCTCCCAGTGTATGACACAGTGGTTGTATCAGGATACAGAGGCAAAAAGAGGATTGAGGCTCCACCCCACATCTTCTCCATCTCTGATAACGCCTATCAGTTCATGCTCACTGGTGTGTGAGAAATGTGACGAAACTTTGCATGTTTAAATTGGAAAATCATCACAGTATATATCAAATGATTTGAACTTTAAAAACATATCTATGAAGCTGCATCTCATTTTTTATTTGCCAAAGCCTTGGAATCATAGGTTATTATAACTTCACATCATTGGTGTACATTTCTAAAAAAAATGTCAGATTACATAAAACACAAGTATGGAAGTAATCTGAAAGTATTTAACTTATTTTTTGTTTTACAGATCGGGATAACCAGTCCATCCTTATCACGTAAGTTTGCCATTTTTATAAATTATTTGTCTAACAGAAAGTAATCCTGAAATCAATGTCACTCAATGTCAAAGAAAAGTCTCAGCAAACAATATATTATTTGACATAAACATACAGTAACATTGACAGTATGCTTTACGTCACAAGTTTTTTTCAAGGTTTTTTCAGTACACCTTCAAGGAGATGTGACTGCTGCTAATTGATCTTATTTGTTTGCTCTAAGTGGAGAATCAGGTGCAGGAAAGACTGTCAACACCAAAAGAGTCATCCAGTACTTTGCGACAATCGCAGTAGCTGGAGGAAAGAAGGCAGAGCAGCAGACTTCTGGAAAAATAAAGGTACATTAACAAATCTGTTTTAGGAAAAGGTGTCAAAAAAGCTGACCTACGTAGACATAGAATGTGATCAAGAACTATCAGGTATGAAGCATGAATTTTTCCATTAATTGTTTTCTGAATGAAGGGGTCGCTGGAGGATCAAATCATTGCAGCCAATCCCCTGCTGGAAGCATATGGTAATGCCAAAACTGTGAGGAATGACAACTCATCCCGCTTTGTAAGTGTCTGTCTACCTGATTATTTTCAAACAATCTCAGAATGCAATAAATTATCATTCTAATCTACAGACCTTTTTTGAATAGGGTAAATTCATCAGAATCCATTTTGGAACAACTGGGAAGCTGGCCTCAGCAGACATTGAAACATGTAAGTATAGAAATGATAAAGCAGATACAGTTTGTTTTTGTTGAGCTCATTGAAGAAAACTGACTGGTGTCCAACTGTGATTGACAGATCTGCTGGAGAAGTCTCGAGTGACGTTCCAGCTGTCTGCTGAGAGGAGCTACCACATCTTCTACCAGCTCATGACAGGCCACAAACCTGAGCTGATAGGTGAGACCTTTTTCAAAGACCATTCATTACCTGCTGTACAGTCTACATGTGCTGACAAGAATTAACCACAAGGGCTTTTTTTCAGAGGCTCTCCTCATCACCACCAATCCATTCGACTATCCCATGATCAGTCAAGGTGAAATCACTGTCAAGAGTATTGACGATGTTGAGGAGTTCATTGCTACTGATGTGAGAAAATTATCAAGTTTACACCCTTAAGAAATTCATGAATTTAGAAATGTTTTGTTTATAGAGCAGCAATATCGAGCAGAATTTATTACTTTTCTTTGAATGCTCACAGACTGCCATCGACATCCTGGGCTTCAGTGCTGATGAGAAGGCCGGCATTTACAAGCTGACTGGAGCTGTGATGCATCACGGAGCAATGAAGTTCAAGCAGAAGCAGCGTGAAGAGCAGGCTGAGCCCGATGGCAATGAGGGTATGTTGCAAATAAATTATATATTTAGTAAAAAATTATCAATTTAAATATTTTATTACCTCTATAAAATTACCTCTTACCACTCAGTTTTTGCATCTTTGCAGTTGCTGACAAAATCGCCTACCTCATGGGCTTGAACTCGGCTGATGTACTGAAGGCACTGTGCTACCCAAGGGTGAAAGTCGGAAATGAGTTTGTGACTAAGGGGCAGACTGTGCCTCAGGTAAAACAAACACATACAGTCCTGTGAATCTTAAAGCTATAGTCAGTTTGACCCCTGAAAACTTTGATTAATGATTTTTTATCATTGTTGTCATTCAGGTCAACAATTCTGTGATGGCTCTCTGCAAGTCTGTCTATGAGAAAATGTTCTTGTGGATGGTCGTCAGAATTAATGAGATGCTGGATACCAGACAACCAAGACAGTTCTTCATCGGTGTCCTGGATATTGCTGGGTTTGAAATTTTTGATGTAAGTATGTTTGGCTGATTGATGGTACATCATTGTATGCATCTTCATTTAAAGCTGTTACTTAAGGTCTTTTTTTACCTTTGATATTTAAATTGTTTGCAGTACAACAGCTTGGAGCAGCTGTGCATCAACTTCACCAATGAAAAACTGCAACAGTTTTTCAACCACCACATGTTTGTCCTGGAACAAGAAGAGTACAAGAAAGAGGGAATTGAATGGGAGTTCATTGACTTTGGTATGGACTTGGCTGCCTGCATTGAGCTGATTGAGAAGGTGAGAGACACGCTGAATACAATCACAGAAAACAATCCGATGACTTGAAATCTTTTGTTTTAAATAATCATTTCAATATTACAGCCAATGGGCATCTTCTCCATCCTTGAAGAGGAGTGTATGTTCCCCAAGGCAACAGATGTCACTTTCAAGAACAAACTGTATGACCAGCATCTTGGTAAAACCAAAGCTTTTGAGAAGCCCAAACCTGCCAAAGGCAAAGCTGAGGCCCATTTCTCTCTGGTGCACTATGCCGGCACTGTTGACTACAACATCACAGGCTGGCTGGATAAGAACAAAGACCCCCTGAACGACTCAGTGGTTCAGCTCTACCAGAAGTCTTCAGTCAAACTGTTGGCTCACCTCTATATAGCACATGCTGGATCCGAAGGTACATGCTTTACCTGTCTTTACATTATGAAATATAACATAATGCACATTCATTCATGTTAAATGTATTAATGTCATTCCACTGACAGCTGACAGTAGCTCAAAGAAAGCTGGCAAGAAGAAGGGTGGTTCTTTCCAGACTGTGTCTGCATTGTTCAGGGTAAGATATAAAAGAAGGACTTACGTACTTTATTAAACTAATTTAGAGCCTTTTGCCCTTGAAATATCCTTTACATTTTTCAGGAGAATTTGGGCAAGCTGATGACAAATTTGAGATGCACACATCCTCATTTTGTGCGCTGCCTGATTCCCAATGAATCAAAGACACCAGGTATGTGCTCTTTGTGTCAATGTTGTTAATTAATTAATTAATTAATACATAAAAATTGGAAACAAAAGGCAAGTCAAAGAAAATGTCTCATGGGATTTGACAATTTCTTGTACTGTTAGGTCTCATGGAGAACTTCCTGGTCATCCACCAGCTGAGGTGTAACGGTGTGCTGGAAGGTATCAGGATCTGCAGGAAAGGTTTCCCCAGCAGAATCCTCTATGGTGACTTCAAGCAGAGGTAGCATAAATATGACATTGACAGTCATTGAAGAATTATCATTATCTGTCTAACTGTAAAATATATTTACTTTCAGATACAAAGTATTGAATGCTAGTGTCATCCCTGAGGGACAGTTCATTGACAACAAGAAAGCCTCAGAGAAACTGCTAGGATCTATCGATGTGGACCAGACTCAGTACAAGTTTGGGCACACCAAGGTAAAGGATCTGACTTTTTACAAAGAGGGATACGATTAACTATCATAAATAATAAATGACTTAAAGATAATTAGAATCATTGACTCTCAGGTGTTCTTCAAAGCCGGTCTGCTTGGAACTCTGGAGGAGATGAGAGATGAGAAACTGGCTGAGCTGGTCACAATGACTCAAGCTCTCAGTAGAGGTTACCTCATGAGGAGAGAGTTTGTCAAGATGATGGAGAGGAGGTAATGTGTCTGTTATGATGTTGTCTAAAAGTGTAAAGTGTGTTCTAAAAGTCTGCTACTTTTACACATTTTCTAATAATTTCTTTCTTTCTTGTTGTCAGGGAGGCCATTTACTCCGTCCAGTACAACATACGCTCATTTATGAATGTCAAAACGTGGCCATGGATGAAGCTGTACTTCAAGATCAAGCCTCTGCTGAAGAGTGCAGAGACTGAGAAAGAAATGGCCCAAATGAAAGAGAACTTTGAAAAGATGAAAGAGGATCTAGCAAAGGCTCTGGCTAAGAAGAAAGAACTGGAGGAGAAGATGGTTTCTCTGCTGCAGGAGAAGAATGACTTGTCGATGCAAGTGCAATCTGTAAGTTAGATTACCACTCTGACGTGCATTTATACTAGATATCCTCCATCAAATGTCTGATTTGGTAACAACGTGAACCTGCATTTTGCTTTAAGGAAGGTGAAAACCTCAGTGATGCAGAGGAAAGGTGTGAGGGGCTCATTAAATCAAAAATCCACCTTGAGGCCAAACTCAAAGAGACGTCTGAGAGACTGGAGGATGAGGAGGAAATGAATGCTGAGCTGACTGCAAAGAAGAGGAAGCTGGAGGACGAGTGCTCTGAGTTGAAGAAAGACATTGATGACTTGGAGCTCACCCTGGCCAAAGTAGAAAAGGAGAAGCATGCCACTGAGAACAAGGTTGGTACATCTTCCATAAGGCCCTAAAGGTGGCTCTTGTGAAATGCTTAAACCTTTGAAAATTGTTTTGACAATATTTTGAATACAGGTTAAAAACCTGGTTGAAGAAATGACATCTCAAGATGAGACCATTGTAAAGTTGACCAAAGAGAAGAAAGCCCTTCAAGAGTCCCATCAGCAGACCCTTGATGACCTGCAGGCCGAGGAAGACAAAGTCAACAGTCTGACGAAGGCCAAAACCAAGCTGGAGCAGCAAGTGGACGATGTGAGTAATATCTGAATTTAAAAACAAAAGTTTAAGTTGCTTATTAAATAGAAAGAATCTCTCATTGACATTTTGATCTCAATCATGGTTAATTTGGTGACACCCTCGGTTTAACAGCACGGACAATAGGACTGTTATGTGGTTTTATTGGTCACATTCAACACTTTCTGATTTTAACAATTATAACTTAAATTATATAAAACATTTATTTCGTGGACAGCTTGAAGGTTCTCTGGAGCAAGAAAAGAAACTCCGTATGGATCTCGAGCGATCAAAAAGGAAGCTTGAAGGAGATCTTAAACTGGCCCAGGAATCCATAATGGATCTAGAGAATGACAAGCAGCAGTCTGACGAGAAAATAAAGAAGTAAGAATAAACAAACGCCATCCTTCTACCTACTTGCAATAAATGATTACATTGGTGGCACTACTTACATGTAACTTAAATGCAACGATTTATTCTGTCCTCTGCAGGAAGGACTTTGAGATGAGCCAGATCCTAGGTAGGATTGAGGATGAGCAGACTCTTGGAATTCAACTACAGAAAAAGATAAAGGAACTCCAGGTAAAATGTTTAGTACTATTCGAAGGTAAAGGGAACATTCAAATATTTAAGGTTTTCACTTAAACCCTTTGTGTTTCAGGCTCGTATTGAGGAGCTGGAGGAGGAGATTGAGGCTGAGCGGGCTGCTCGGGCCAAGGTGGAGAAGCAGAGGTCTGATCTTTCCAGGGAGCTTGAGGAGATCAGCGAGCGGCTGGAAGAAGCTGGTGGAGCAACGTCTGTTCAGATCGAGATGAACAAGAAGCGTGAGGCCGAGTTTCAGAAGCTGCGTCGTGATCTGGAAGAGTCCACGCTGCAGCACGAGGCCACCGCTGCAGCTCTCCGCAAGAAGCAGGCTGACAGTGTGGCAGAGCTGGGAGAACAGATTGATAACCTCCAGAGAGTCAAGCAGAAGCTGGAGAAAGAGAAAAGTGAATTCAAGATGGAGGTTGATGACCTCAGCAGCAATATGGAGTTTATCGCCAAATCAAAGGTGAGAAAGCTAACCTTTCTTACAGAGAGCAAAAGATAATGGTAATAGTTTTATAACTATATATGTTTTATTTTACCAGGGAAACCTTGAAAAAATGTGCAGGACATTAGAAGATCAGCTGAGTGAGCTCAAATCCAAGAATGATGAAAATGTTCGTCATCTGAACGACCTGAGTGCACAGAAAGCAAGACTTCAAACTGAAAATGGTATAATTATGATATTTTGGGGTGTTCAAAAACCAGGCTGCTGTTGTATACATTTCATTTTAAAGTGTTATCTTGAAGATATCTAAAACCTTACCTCCTATAGCTTCTCCCCTACTTTTAAAAACCCTATTCCACCTTTACTCCCTTTTACCTAAATATATTATTTGTTGCACGTTGCACATATCAGCAAATGTCACAACCTTTAAACTTTCAAAATGTATCTCTCTTCTATATGATAGCTCAAGAGAAAAACCTTACTTACACGATAATGTTAATGATATACATTATACATTATTACGTGAGCTGTTGTCATTTCGTTCCGATGTCCATTAAGTTCATTAATATCTTTGATTAGGTGAATGTACGCGTCAGCTGGAGGAGAAAGAATCTCTTGTTTCTCAGCTGACGAGAGCCAAGCAGGCTTACACTCAGCAGATTGAGGAGCTGAAGAGGCACGTAGAGGAGGAAGTTAAGGTAACAGTCTATGGAATCAGCAGAATTATTACAGAGAAAAAGGCCACCAGACAATTATTTGGTATCAAATATTAATGAGGTACTCCTTTGTTTCTTAGGCCAAGAACGCCCTGGCTCACGCTGTTCAGTCAGCTCGTCATGACTGCGACCTGCTCAGAGAGCAGTATGAGGAGGAGCAGGAGGCCAAATCTGAGCTGCAGCGGGCAATGTCAAAGGCCAACAGCGAGGTGGCTCAGTGGAGAGCCAAATACGAGACCGATGCCATTCAGCGCACTGAGGAGCTGGAGGAGGCTAAGTAATGACCGGTCCGGAAAGCACCCTGTTTCCACATGCACTGATTGGGTAAATCATCACGGAACCTGTTCACTGTCTGGTTTAACAGGAAAAAGCTTGCCCAGCGTCTTCAGGATGCAGAAGAATCCATCGAGGCTGTGAATGCAAAATGTGCCTCTCTGGAAAAGACAAAACAGAGACTGCAGGGCGAAGTGGAGGACATGATGATTGACGTGGAGAGAGCTAATGCTCTGGCTGCTAACCTCGACAAGAAGCAAAGGAACTTTGACAAGGTTAGATTTCAATTCATGCCTTGTTTGTTTGAATGAAGACCCTAGACTTGTCAACTACTGAAACACATGGGTCTTTTTATGTTTCAGGTTCTTGCAGAGTGGAAGCAGAAGTACGAGGAAAGCCAGGCAGAGCTTGAAGGAGCTTTAAAAGAATCTCGTTCTCTCAGCACTGAGATGTTCAAGCTGAAAAACTCATATGAAGAAGCTTTGGACCACCTGGAGACCTTGAAGAGAGAGAACAAGAACCTGCAACGTAAGACAATTATTCTGTTCCTCCCAACAGAAATGCACAGCAAATGAATTTATCTGAAGTACCTTTGTTACTTTATTCTTTATACTGCTTCAATATTCTAAAATGTATACCTTATAAATCTGCTCCAACAGAGGAGATCGCAGACTTGAGTGAACAACTTGGTGACACCGGTAAAACGATTCATGAGCTTGAGAAGGGAAAGAAGACAGTGGAAAGTGAGAAGATAGAGATCCAGACTGCTCTGGAGGAGGCAGAGGTAAATATTAGCAACGTTTTAGCAGAGGCTCTCAGACTCATCTTGAAAAGGTGTTGGACTTGACACAGTGCTATTTTTCCCTCTTTGTGACTCGGCCTCCATTTCTGTATTTTGAATGAAGGACCTGTTATGCGCTATAGTTGATAAAATAAGCACACTTGTTCACAGGCTACCCTGGAGCATGAAGAATCCAAGATGATGCGCATTCAGCTTGAACTTACCCAAGTCAAGAGTGAAATTGACAGAAAACTTGCAGAGAAAGACGAGGAGATCGACCAGATCAAAAGGAACAGCCAGAGAGTGATGGAGTCCATGCAGAGCACTTTGGATGCCGAGGTCAGGAGCAGGAATGATGCCCTGAGAATCAAGAAGAAGATGGAGGGAGACCTCAACGAGATGGAGGTTCAGCTGAGCCACGCCAACCGCCAGGCAGCTGAAGCCCAGAAACAGCTGAGAAACGTGCAGGGACAGTTTAAGGTACATCTACAAAAGGATTTGTGGCTTAGTATCTTGCTTTGAAAACAAGCCGAAAGTGTTTGCTGACATATCTCTCAATGTTTTACAATTTAGGATGCCCAACTTCATCTTGATGACGCCATAAGAGGCCAGGAAGAGATGAGGGAGCAGGTTGCCATGGTGGAGCGCAGGAACACCCTGATGCTGGCTGAGATCGAGGAGCTGAGAGCTGCACTGGAGCAGACGGACAGAAGCCGCAAAGTGGCTGAACAGGAGCTGGTTGATGCCAGTGAGCGTGTTGGACTGCTGCACTCTCAGGTATACTCGAAGGTTGACAAACAAGAATGTTCTTCAATAGTTCAATACATGAAAATTAATGTGCCCTTCTATAATCATAGAATACCAGCCTCATCAACACCAAGAAGAAGTTGGAAGCTGAACTCATCCAGATCCAGGGTGAAGTGGAGGATTCTGTCCAGGAAGCAAGAAATGCTGAAGAGAAGGCCAAGAAGGCCATCACTGATGTGAGTCAACCATACCTATTTCTATGCAATTGAATACAAAGTATAATGCATAATGTCCATGCATAAAATAATACTACATAATACTAAGGCTGTTTCCTCTTAATGTCTGGTGCTCAAGTAGTTGAAACATTAGAATGTAATGATATATATATATACATGTTTATATCCGATAATATAAAAATCAACAACATTTCAGGCTGCCATGATGGCAGAAGAGCTGAAGAAGGAGCAGGACACCAGCTCTCATTTGGAGAGGATGAAGAAGAACCTGGAGGTGACGGTGAAAGACCTGCAGCACCGTCTGGATGAAGCCGAGAATCTGGCCATGAAGGGTGGCAAGAAGCAGCTCCAGAAACTGGAAGCTAGGGTAAAGACGAACGCAATTCTGATCTCAACTATTTTTTTATATGAAAATCTTGCCCCCCAATTAACAGCATAGGTCGTTCATATTTCAGGTACGTGAGCTTGAAGCTGAAGTTGAAGCCGAGCAGAGACGAGGAGCCGAGGCTATCAAAGGTGTTCGTAAATATGAGAGAAGAGTGAAGGAGCTCACCTATCAAGTAGGCAGTTTTTTTCTTCCTTCAGTAACGATTGGTAGAGTTGTCAGACAAAGATGCAAATTAATACATTTCAATCATGAATTCGTGCAGACAGAAGAGGACAAGAAGAATGTTGTCAGACTTCAGGATCTGGTGGACAAGCTGCAGCTGAAAGTGAAGGCCTACAAGAGGCAGTCGGAGGAGGCTGTGAGTGAGAAATGTGTTATAACCTTTTCACTGTATTGTCTCAACCAAAGCTGAATGCAATACAGTCAACACACCCTTTTATGTCTGTAATGATGATGGATGTTGACTCCAGCGTTGAATTTCCTCACAGGAGGAGCAGGCCAACACTCACCTGTCCAGGTACAGGAAGGTGCAGCATGAGATGGAGGAAGCTCAGGAGAGAGCTGACATCGCTGAGTCTCAGGTCAACAAGCTGAGAGCAAAGAGTCGGGAAATTGGAAAAGTAAGTGATACATAAAACTCAGGCAGTGAGCTGTTGTAACAGTTAGAATGGTTATTGATAATCTTACAGAAAAGCAACATGATTGGTTTCATAAGCTAACGTTCCATATTTCACATGCATGAGTATGCTGCTGTGTGATTCCTATTTCAATTTGGATTTGAAATGGAGCAAGTTAAAGCTACACACATGTCACATGACAATATTTTCCTCCCATAGGCATAATGCCACTAATGATTTCTTCTCTCCTTTTTCTATCCATTTCAGGGAAAGGAGGAAGAATAAACTGCAACCTCTTTGAGAGACACAAATGAAGATCATACAATATGCTTTTTCATTGGACTGCTCTCACATTGCTCTCATATTGTAGATATATATTAAATACATTATATTGAAAGTCTGCTGTCTTTACACTTTTTTTTGCGCAACACAAAGATACACACTACTTGGTTTATAGAAAGAAAGTGAAGATTGAGTTTCTTGATTCACTTGAGGACTTGAGCAAATGTTGTAGTAGTAAAACCCATTACTGCCCATCGTAAAACAAACATATAGTGTCATTATAGTGTTGTCGCTGTCTAAAACTCAGTTCAGTCATGAGACAGAACCAACAACTACAACTAAATAAGCATCTGAGTTACCGACACGCTGTGCAGCAAAGAATGCAGATGCAGAAGTCATTGCACTTAAATAGGGATTTCCTAAATATCATCATATCTGCAGAGATTGAGACCATAATATAATGGTTTTACATTTCGGGAAATAAACTTAGTCACTCCCATGCTGAAAGTTACCACTCAATGAGACTGTAAAACATCAACAAGCCAACCAATCCGCCTCAACAGCCTTGTTGTGTATATTTGGGCTCATGCGACTGGGATGTAGTTTATTTATAGCTTAAAGTTAAAGTTAGTTTTATACTTCTTCCGATTGCGTTCACATTTCAAAAATCAAAAAAGTGGTGTTTATTTGGGATGATTATCTTGCTTAACCAAATTTGTAATTATCATAAAAGTTTGTTTGCCATGGATATTTCTGAAAATATCAAAATCTTGTCGAGAGTACCAGTGCGTTGATGACTTCAAGGGTTGGCCTACAAAAGTACATCATGCCTGCAACACTCTATTGTTTGTTAAATATTAAGCTTCAGCTAGCAGCTTGTTAGCTTAGCTTAGCACAAAGACTGGCAGCAGATAGTCTGGCTCTGTCTAATAGTAACTAAATCCACCTTCCAGCACCCCTTAAGCTCACTGATTAACACATTATATCACATTTGTTTAACTGGTAAATAAAACAAAGTAAAAATGACACATTGTGTGTTTACTGAGTTAAATGTATTTCTTGGCTGGGCGCAATAACTCCATGGAGTCCTGTCGTTGCTGTGCGGTGAAATAAATGCCAACTATTTCTTTAAAGTGTTCTCTTACACAAAACAAATTCCCTTTGCACAAATCAAACTAATAGATGAACACGGCTTAAAACTGGAAAAAATATCGTGGCTTTCATATTTAATACAACACCTGTGTCGTGTCCCTCACCTGGACCACTGGGCAGATCTACCTGCGAAGCAGTGAAAACACACACTTTAACAACACAATCTGAATATACCATAAGGAGTCACTAGATGCAATATTTTAAAGAGTCCGAGTCAAACGGCAGTAAAGATGAAATGTGTTTTACTTGTTGCACCACTACACACACATCCTTTGGGAGTAAAGCAACCATCCAGTACTGTGTGCTTCCTCATTAACATTGTGATAGATGACAGCTGCTTTCCCACCACTAATCTTACACTCTTGCACCTGTTTGGTCCTTAATCTGTGCCACCAGACACGCCAGAGGACTCTACTGCACACACCCCAGACAAGTATTTGTATAGTTAAATATTGTATTTTGGGCTTTTTTAGTTCCTATGCATGAATATCAACACACAGCTTTTACATTTTTCTCTGAATAACTAACAACTTTAAAATATGCATCCCAAATAACTGTATCCATGTTACAGAAGTATCAACATTTCACAAAAAAAAGGAATCTGCTTTAAGTCTGATTCATGTTACACTTCTTAGCCCATTTCATATGAAGGTTTCTCAAATATTTTCTCAGAAATACTTTCTAAAAGAATGTCAAAGCTCTTAATTGCCTCAAGTGTTGAAGACGATATGAACAATGCAGTGGAATTCACTACCTTCTGAATATTGTTTTACAATCTTGAAAATAACAATACTTTCTTACACATAATGCAGACACATTTAAACAAATTCATAAGCTATTGAATAAAAAAACAACGACTGACATTACAACATATTCTAGTTCGCATTGATAAATTGTAATTAAAAACTGTTTTACCCAACAGAAAGTCATGTTCTGCAGTAGACTTCGTCCCTCCTGAAAGCTTCATCTGTTTAGTGTCTCTGATGTTCAGCTTATGAGAGACGAGCCTCTGAGCTGGTTATACTTCATATGATGCATTAAAATGACAATGAGCCAAACTGCTTTGCCAAACACTGATGGTGTGATATCATGGCTAAATCAGACGGTGTATTTCTCTTTAAGCCACATAACGAGGCACAATGCCTACTGGATAGAAGGCATCACTAATCTAAACAAGACCATTTCAAAACCAACTGGCATGGACAGGACTGTTGATTTAATCAATCAGAGGAGCTAAAACATCCCACTACTCCCATCTGGAGCTTTTTGTGTATGTGGAAGAAGCCAGCAGCCTATCATCTTTCCTCTGAAGATCTCAGCTTAGTGCTTGATACTTTTACTGACTGACATTATGAACAAATGCAAATGACCGCCACACAACCTGCTCGACTCTTGGGTTTCTTTTCTGGTCTTCGGCATGCCTCTTTATACTCGTGTTTTATTCTTTGACAGCTGTCTCTGCATTAGATACTGGGAGAGCTGCTCACTGGAAATTAGAGTGATACAGGTCACTGCAAGTGAACACATAAAACTAAAATCTGTTTTCAATCTCACTCCCATATTAAACCACAGAGTTAGCAACCAAAATAATTTACTTTAGCTAACTGCACTAGTTTTTATATAAGTAAATTCCTGCAACACTCGTAGATGCCAGACAAGTAGCTTTCTACAAGTTGTCCTTTTTTATGGCATGGCATATTATGACAGAATATTATAAAATGTTTTATAGCAGAGTATGCTATGAGGCTTTTATGACATATTAACTTTTACTTTTATTTTACAATTTTATTTAGATTTAGATATTTTTATGGAAAGATACAAACGTGATGTTTGATTGTTAGTAATAGTAAATGAAATATGACTGCTAATAATGATACCAGTGGGTGTCAAACAGAGCCATGGCAGCAAATGTAACCACAATCCAGGTGTAACACCAATCAATGGATACCTGGATCTTCTTTAACATATACTATTCATAAGATATTTTTTGACATGCTTGTGTCATACAATACAATTACTTTCTCAAATACTTTTTTATGTAATACTATCATGACCTATCATCTTTTTTATGACATATAATGACTTCTTTTATGATTTTCTTTTGTTTAGTTTTTTACTTTTACGACACATTAAAATCTGAGATTTTTATGGCTTCTTTCAGTTTTTTTAATAAAACATTTGTATTGTGTACTATAGAGACCGAGATGGTGTAGTGCCAGTGAAATGTTTGTGGCTGCAGGAGTTAATACTTTCCAAACTGTTTTAAGAAATCTTATGTATACATTTATTTGCCGGGTTAATGACTCAGAAAATGAAATCATCTTGGTTTTATCAAACCAAATACCAAAGTTTAGTACTATACACGCTACCAGTGGTGGAGACATTGGTACCGCTGTCTCTTTATAAAGCATTGGTAGGTCTCTGTATTTAATTGTGCTTTTGTATGTATTTCATTATATTTAATTGTTTTGTATTATCTGGTCCTTGAGTCTGAAATAAAAGTTTGATTAAAAGTTTATATACTTTACTAAACCAAACTTTAAACTATTTTTATTTAAATCTATAATATAATATAACTGTTTTGATATTTTCTGACCTCCGGGTTCTCCGGCTTCCTCAGGTGAATTGGAGACTCTAAATTTCCCGTAGGTGTGTGTGTGAACGGTTGTCTGTCTCTATATGAGCTCTGCGATAAACTGGCGACCTGTCCAGGGTGAACCCTGCCTTCACCCAATGACTCGGCTCCTGCACCCCTGCGGTTTGGATAACGGAATGGAATTATTCCATTTCTTTTTTCTTTTTTTTTTTACATATGACTAGGACATTTTTTACATGATGATATTTCTATGGCAAATAGATTTGTCAAGAACAATAAGGAATCCGAGCTGAAGTGAAAAATATCAACAGCATTTAATGACCAAAGATATAAACATTTAAATATCCATTTTTGTAATGTGACTGACAAAATCTTTACAAATTTAACCTTCATCTTCTGCTGACTGCTTTGCATTGTCTGTACAAAAATGAGGTGGCATTAGAGACTGGCACAAAGAGAGAAAACTGTTCCAAGTAAACAACGTCAGCAAAAGGAAAAACTAAATTACAGCAAAAAACATTAACATTCTTCTGATTCAATAGTCAGTAAATAAAAAGGACATGAACATACAGTTTGTATATATATATATATATTATATATATTTATTTATTTTTGAATGTTTTGCAATTTTCTTGTAAATGGCTTAGTGAGACCACGCAAGCTTCAAACACATTCAATTCCTTCATGTTTGAATTTCTTCACAATAAATAAACAAATAAAATAATACATAAATTAATGAAATAAGCTAAATTGATTTCATAAACAAAGTTAATTAATAAAAGGGGGTCCCCACACATGCCAATGCCTTATTTGTATGTTATAACAGCCTTTAAATGCATAAATCGTCTCCAGCCATCGTTTTTCCCCAAATAAATGACACAAGTTTAATCAGGCAGTAAGTTGCTCATAACTTCTCTGTGCTTACTTGCTGCAAAAAACTAAATTGCAAACACTGACAGTTATTGTAGGCTTCACTGAAGTCAAACTTTCAGCTTCATTCAGTTACACACAGTAAAGAGCACTGAGGCCTCCACATCACCCCAAATATCCGCAGGGGGCGCCCTCAATTCTCCACACAGTAATGGAGAGCTAAATGTGGACAGGAATGTAAAATATCCATCAGACTATGTACATACATTTTTTTATTGTTCTAAATATCATGCAAATTAATACCGGTAATTCAAAACGAAACTACAACACTGACCTCAACAGCAGTAATATATTGTAGGCTATAAAGAGTTTCATAAAATGTCTTTCCTTCAGTGTACAACAGTGTTGTTTGAGTAATGCAATATGACCATAATAATACTTAATACTGTTGTTTTTGCTGAGGTCTCCAAAAAGTGTTGATCTTAAATCTGCTTCTCCTGGTTCCCACCATGCTCGGGTACAGCAGAGAAGCACAACAGTAGTTATTATTGTACATAAACATTCACTCGTTTCAGTCAGTACTAATGGAAAATTACATTATTCTGACAGGCTTCAATTATAGAATATACAGTGTGCATATGGGACAAAGTAAATCTATGAAAATGGACAGTGTGTGCTTTGATTCAAGGCTGAACCACAGTGTAAAGATAAACGACACATAGAAGGGCAGCAGGGTTCGTTCTCGTTGCTTTGACAAACATCTGTCCACGAGAAGGCAGGAGGGGAGGCCAGTTGCTTGACACACTTCTGTTGTGCTCATTCACAACTGTACTTTAAAATGCTTCATAAGTTCATGAAGAGCATTTTTTAAATTTCCCTGACTAAGAAGTCCATTTAGGGCTGAACCATTCACATGTGTCTTTCGTTTGGCCCTGCAGGATGAACGTCAAGACATCTAAGAGCCAAAGGTTCCTACTATCCAAAATGAGTGCAACAAGGCACTGCAGGGTGGAACACCAGGCAGACAGAGAGAAACAACATTTTACAAATATTTTGACAAAAAAGCTTTTTAAAAATATCCCCATTAACTCTTTAACCAGTTCAAATGATAAAAAACACAAGAAGACACCAGGGACTGATGAATCACTGTGGGAAACTGTTTTCAGGATTTTATCATGCATAACTCCTCAGAAACAAGACATTACAAAGACTTTACTTGAATACATCTTTAAAAATGTGTACATACCAGCAGGATGTGTGCGTTGTGCTAATCTCAAATAGAGTCCATTGTGGTCCAATATGCACTAAGAAACATATTGTGCCCATCAGTTAAACCTTTTTAAATGTAATTTTAAGATTTCTTTACAAATTAATCTATCTTTTTTTATTTATTTTATGGAGAAAAAACATTCCTAATTTCCTTTTTATATAGCACAATCATTAACACATTTAATGTGTTTTATCATTAGATATGATGTAGCCTTGTTTGCCTTCCTGCTCACTTTTTGAACTTAAAATAAGGCATACAACTAGAGCTTTATTAAATATGTTGTAGCTGGAATTATTCGTCAATAAGCTGACTAGGCGATCAAGACTACATTAATTTGCAACTATTTTTGATAATCAACAGTCAAAATGACAATCATTTGCTTGGTCCAGCTTGTGCAGTGATAGGATGTAATGCTTTTCTGCACTTTATATCACTTTAAAAGGAATATTTTGAGGTTTTGGATTGTTGGTCCATTTTGACAGTATTGAGACAAAACAACTAATAGTTTATGAATTGAGAAAATATTTGACAGAATAAGAGATAATGACAATAATTTCCACTTGCAGTCATAATATATGTTTTTGTGTATTTTAAAAAAATATTACACCTGAACCAAAAGAATATTAATCCTCACATAACTTAAATGTGTTGTACAATCTAAAAGAACTTTGGAGCCAAACTTAAGCAGTAATATCCCCATAAATACAGTACTAGGCTGACATTTCATTGTGAATAAATTACTGAATGTTACAGCTTCATAATTTAGTATAAAGTTGAATAAGATATCAATGCTGTGACAAGGTACGCATGATAAAATATTAAATATTCGCCACAGCAAATCATCACTTTCAACAAGACATCAAGGGAATCTCAACAGAGGGTCAAAAAACCTCACATACTGATAACATATTGATAACATCGAAAGCTGTTCAGAAGCTACATTCCCCATACAGAAGCATACATAAGTGCATAAATTCAAGTTAGACAAATAGTGGCGATACAAGATACCAAAAAAATGGACAGAGAGCTTCCTATCCATCAACTAAATGATGTATAAAAACCTGTCTGTCAAACACTGACATCTGCGCATGTTTTGTGCTATAAGACTACAAAGATAACACTGCATGTAAATTACATTAAATCTAAATTTGATTATAAACTGATGGCAATGATAATTACTGCTAAAATTAGATTATCACAGCATTATTGCATTAAACCATGCAGTGGTATGGAGGATTCACTACTACAGTTATGTCAATAAAAACACTGTTAACATTTTATAATTTTTTTTTTTTTTTTTGATTTTACACCCTTTAACAATTCGTATCAACTGGAAGCACTTCAAGATCATATTGTGTATCTCTGGAAGCATTTTAACAAACCTTGACTTTAACAATTCTCATATGAATGAAACTACTTTGATTTTAAAATCACAATATCTTGCTGAAGGTCTAACACTAGTATTTTTCCTCATACTGGCTTTTCTCATCTGTGGTCTCATTTGTCAAAGTGTTATGAGAAAATATTTTTAGGGGGAACAATAATACTGAAAGAGACAGGGTGTAATTGAGATGGCAGAAGGAAATCATTCTGGGTCATGTCATGTATGATATAATTTAAAGTACTGAAGATCTTGGCAAAAGGTCAGAGAAGGATTGAAAGACACTGAAGTGAATGTGAGGTCAAGGCCCGGATCTACTATCATGTTAAAAAATTCTGAAGGTGCAGGGAGCTCCTTTATGCACAAACATATTTACTAGGACGGGATTGAAAGAGAAAAACTGGCGGAGATCATTTATTTTAAATTTCACAAAGCCAACAAAAGCATGACGTTTTAGGAAGCATCTGCGTCTGAGCTCTGCAGATTCTGTCTATCTATTTACATTTTCCTGCTGTAGCAGTTAGCTTGATGTGTGGTGTGCACAATGTTAAGTTGTGTAAATGACTTGGATAGCTTTACCCAGCAGTTGTTTGGAAATTGTAAATCCATATAAACAGATAACTATTGAGATGGGCCTCATCTAATGAACCATTCCAAACACACAAATGCTGTAAAGCCTACAGCTGAAAGGTCATACAAATATATTCAGAGCTGTTCAACATGGTGTCAGACAGTGACAATGAAAGATCTAAAAACGTAAACTGGTCCATCTCCACAAAGCTGTGCTCAGCCAATCAAGGAGCTCTTATTGGTTAGCTCGGGTTGCAATTCCATATTTTGCTACTTTAAAAGGTACTCTGTGAAGTTTTTGACCACTCGTAGCGCTATGTTTGTGTAAGTGGGTCCATTTGGTGCGGTTGTGTACGTGATATACACAGTGCTGCCAATGGTTTCACGCTATTCCACTGATCTACAGTTGGCAGTGACGCGCCAAGAAATGTTGCAATACGCCAGAAAATTCAAGGAGGAAGAAGACTGCAAACAAGTAAACACGTATGTAAACAAAGCGATTGCAACACTTTCAAAAGATTAATCAAAATGTTTTATGAGGCAGGAAGTGCATTCAACACATTTGTTAGACCTCAAGAATACACATAATTTGTTTTGGTTAGAAACATTGACTGTAAACTTCACAGAGCACCTTTAATACTTCCAACTCACCTATATCGTAGAGGGACATAGTGTACTTGTTACTCCACTACAGCTGTAATTACTTTTCATTTGAACATTTTACATAGAAAACCTATGCTGAGTTTTAAAAATAATTGTGATAGATAAAACTACCCAACAGTATATAAAGTAGTGAAAATGAGCTCCATCTAGGCAAGCTACAACATTAAAATGGATGCTTAATACATCAGTAATAATAACCTGATAATACAATGCATGATATGTGGAGATAACACTGATTGGACCCATTCTGCTGTCAAATAACTATTTTCAAGTAACGTTTGTTGCTCGTACTTCTTTACTGAAGTAAAATCTTGACTGCATTACTTTTTATGGTATCTCCAGAGCAACGTAATAAAAACTTGAATACTTCTTTCCACCACTGTGAGTTTTAGATCTTTTGTAATTTCACCACCAGAATTAAACCTCAAATTCCGATTGACGTTTGTTCCTGCTGGATGATCACTTATTGGCCCGTTACAAGTGTATTTCAGCTGCCTCCTTGACTTTTTGGTGGTTGCTTACATGGCTGAGCATGTGTGCAAAAAATGTAAACATGCTGGTCTTGGTTTAAGTAGCATGCACACTCGACACATTCTATAATTTGCACTCAAGCAAGCCCTGAAACACCAAAAAATGCATAAGCTATAAGGCAATAAACACTAAGAGCTGTTCTGCACGTTTTCTTCAAGCACAAATGCACTGTGTGACGTTTGTACATCAACAAATTATAATTTTGCAGAAGCTGTCTGATCTGACCTTCAGTAGATCCGAGCCTAAACCCAAAGTGATGAAAGATGTCAGTTAGAGCGTTTGCACGTGTCAGAGATGAAAAAGAGGCAGAGTAAGCTGAATAAAGAGAAGGACTCCAATAGAGGATTGTAGTGCACAACCTCGCCCACACTCAGACGTGTTTTCCTGCAACGAGAGTTAACAATAAATACTATATTTCCAAAGCAAATTATTCATCACTTGTACATCAAATACTTGTACACTATGAATGGAATGTGTGCCTCATTTCTAAGAGTTCAATGTGACATTTATAATAGAGAAAATTATAAAATCAGAAACAGATATTTTGCGAGCATATACATTACAGTTTGTAGAATGTGTGAAATCAAAAGTGTTAATAGCACAATGTGGAGTGAATAGTCATAAAGACGGGGGATGTGCTTTTGTGGAAATATGGGGATAATGTGGCACATTTTCATGGTGTTGTTCACATAGAAAGTGACAGAAACACTTCATGATACTTCACTATCATGAATACAAGTAGAGAGCAAAAAGAGAGAAGTTCAAACTCAAGCTCCTTTCTCGCCTCTGCACAGTTGGCCAATAATACGGTTAAGTTATTGTGGATATCAGATTCTGACAAGCAGGTCTAATGGAGAATTATGGCAGCTTTACTTGAAAGTCTGGGCTTCAGTTACCTAGCTATCTTGTTAGTTAGTTTCTTCTGCCAAATTAGCAGTAGCTAAGTAATCTAGTTGGTTTTATAATGTATAGCTACGCAGTATTATGATTGTTAATTAAATTCTATTACCATTAATTACTGTTCACCTCATGCTTTTAAAATGATGTAACAGTCTGTTTTAGTGGCACGGTTTTCTCTTTAAATGAACTACATGAATGAGTCATGCTTTGGCTGTGTAGCCAACTCGCTTAGTTCGCTACTGTTTATCTGGAGAGGTTAGCTAGCTTCAGACCAAGTTAGCTAGGTAGAGGCTAATTTATATTTATTTATTGAACTAGAATTTGTGAGTGTACAGAGCTGTGACACAAAGAGGGCATATTCTCGTTTGTTTCCAATGAAATATATCTTATGTGTTTAAAAAAAAAAAGAATTATGTGCAAAAAATGGCACATCGCACACTCAGGATTGAGGCACACATATAATTAAGTATTTATAGTATATCTACTTACTAAGGCACTGTAGTCAAAGCAGGATGTCGGGCCTTTACGATATCGTGCGTTGCTCAGTACTTCGCATGGATTCTCCTCCTGAACTGTTTGTTTTTAGTCAAGGGTGGTTACAGTTAACATACCTGCCCCACACGATTGAAGAGATTTCCATGTTCAGCGCAAATGAAAGCACCACCGAGTGTGTGAGCATGAAAAGGATACACTCTGTCTTGATCTGCGTCAATCTCTCTATCTCACATGAGCTGCAGGGGAGCGTCTCAGCGACCACAAAGAGGAGGTTAGTATTTTCTATCCGTTTAGCGTGAAAAAGCCTGTGGTGGACAGTGATGGATATTAAGGCAACCCTTTACAGTTCGTACAGTACAGGTATGAGAGTGCAAACACATTCTGCTGACCGTGAGCAGTTTCCACAGTCCTGCAGCACATTGTAGGAGTTGGTGGTGTTTGTAAAGTAGAACTGGCTTTGGATGGTCACACAGCTGCTTTCCCTTGTTTCAAAACCTTCAACCAGGAGATCATCTAGAACACAACAGTTGAACACATTATTTCATGTTTAGAATATTTTTAAGTTCTTTTTTTTATTTTATTGAGACTAAGATGTTCTAAATAGAAGAAAACTGGTTTAAATGTACACACTTATCTAAATGTTGTTGCAAGAACACACTTCACTGTTAATAAAAAATAAATAAAAAATAAATTTAATGAGGTCAGCTCAGAACATGTTTCTGGTAACAGAAGTTTGAGGCAAAAAATAAGGACAAAATGGAAATGAGCTGCTTGTGATATGTTTGTAGAAGTGACTTTTTTCATCCAATTTGTATCATTGTTAACATAAAAACAAAGTAATAGCACAGATATTCATGTGCACATAAGAATGTGTGGGGATGCACAAATCCACCTTGGTAGAGCCAGCTGTTGTAGGCGAGTCCATATAGCAGCTGCTGGGTCACAGACCTAACAAAGTGTTCACATTGCACTTTAAATGAAATACAATCTGTAAACATCAATAAATACCATTAAATATGTCACAGCTACTGGTTTCATGTGCAGACGTTTATACAGAGTTAAGAAAGTTTTAAAGGTGCGGTTTGATTTGCAGTACACAAAGTCTCACCATGCCACCGTGGAAGTCCACCAGGCCAAGCTGAGGATATCAGCAATGGAGGGCTACAGAAACATGGTTACAGTGGAAACAGATAAGAACCTTCCAGCAACTCAAAACGTTGTAAAATGTTCCTGAATCTAAAATCTGCAGGTGATCTCTTACCACAAAGATGCCCCTTGGTGCTGCACCAGTATGGCTGCTGCTGATTGGTTCACATGCAGACTGGTAGTGGAAAGACTGACGGCGATTGAAGATGGAGTTGTTGTAGAGTGCATGCATCAGGTAAGGGTCAACATCACCAAAGAAAAGACCAATCTGTGATGGATGAAGGAAAATAGAAAGACAGGTACAGAGACAAAACATAAGGGAGGCAGCGCCCCATGGTGGCTTAACATAAACTGTGTTCAAGTTTTCCACTTGTTACTTTCTTGACTCTATTGTTGTTTCAGTTATTTGGCCCTACAACTGAACTTAACTGCTATGACCTGAAGCAAATTCAAATGTATTTCGTCGATAAATACCTGTAACCTGAATGCACTTGTTGTAAGTCGCTTTGGATAAAAGCGTCAACGTTAGTAAACAATGTAAATATGATGTAAAAAATGAAATAACAATAACACCATTCACAATAGCTAGGTTGATGAAAAAAACTCACAAAACATGATTAGTTTTTCAAACCTTTAGTTTTGCCTCACTTTTAAAACATAGTGAAAGATACTATCTACTTTCTTCTAAAAGTAGATAGAACATGACATCCTACAGTATTAAAGACTAAAGCACATTACTACACAAAGACATACCTTTTTCCAATGATCTCTTTGATTTGACATAACCAGGAATCCACCATCATCAATGAGATAACAGAGGAGGTCCTACAAACAACACAGCACAGTGTACATCAAGTGAGAAGTGTTTTAACTCTTTACTTTATTACTGAGCAGCAACAGCACAGACAACCTCAAGATACAGGTTGACTCGATCTAAGAGAAGACAGCCAACTGTAAACACCTGCAGGCAAGTGTTCAAAGCTGAAATTCAATGAATGTATAATATGTCTTTCATACATGCAAAAGGAGTATATGAATTATTTTCTATATACAAATATATCAAACTGCTAAAAAAAACTTTTTCGTATGAGTCATTTGGTTGTTAATTAAGCATGCCAGACTCCATGTAAAAGCAAGCCAATATATATTATATAAAATGATAATATATTTACACACAGGTTTTCTAGTAATTCAATGTCAAAACAGAATAAAGCTGGTTTATAAACTGTTCACAAAGTTTCCTCTAAGCAACAGACCAAATAAATCATTACAAGAGTATATATTTAGGAACACAATGAATCTCTAAATAATGCAATTGTGGTCACAAACTGAGGACATTATCTGACTGAAGTTGCAGGCCTGCTACAATCTACAAATCCTTCTTACGTCAGTGTTCACTTCACAGTCCATCTCACAGCTTCTGGATGGTCCACACTGTTTCAACAAAAACATGTAGTGAGACAATAATGTCACTTTAGTTGCAGTAAATGCAGTCTGATGAAGTAATTAGTGATTAGTATTTAGTGGGCCAGCGATGTACCTTGTGTGAGCCCTGTCGACTGTCTGACACATTGCTGGCCAGGATCTTAAACTTGTCCACCCACGCCTCCAAGTCCAGCTTCACTCCGACCACTTAGTGGCAACATCCACAGGATCAGCACCAGACAGCAAGAAGCAGCGTTTTCGGGAGAAGAGTACAAAACAGAGGTAGCTGAAACAACTGAAGACATATTTTAGATAAAAGAATAGTCCTGGGAATCCCACATAACACCTGATAATACCACACTAAGTCTCACACATAACAGCATTTTTCTTACCTGAAGGTTTGAGCAGTTTGCCTCCTAAATTAACCTCCACGGCCGAACTAACCAGAATTCCAACGGTGCCATTTTCTGCACCTACAGGGTCGTCTAACGCTGTTCACAAACAACATTATGAATTAATATGGTGAATTTCTGTTTATTTACACATTCAGCAATTACGGAGCATTATCCTTCATTTATTGTCATGTTATTCACTTTCAGTTTTGCATTGGTCTCCACCAACTCCAGAGAGAAACATACAACTCTGAAGCTGCTAAGTTCTCCACTGTGTTCACCAGCTAGGCTTGACCTTGTCAGCTTGTCGATTGGTGCTGAACAGTGTACGGTGGGTTTTTAGATTCATGGGCCGTAAAACCCAAAAATTAGCTGTAAGATCCCATAAAGCTCTGCAGTGTTAATGGGAATCTGCAGAGATGGATCATAATTATCTGTCGGTTCATCACTATGAGTGACCCCTTTCACATATACAGAGTCATCATCATAGTCATTTGATCCACTGCTATCCTAAACATCTTTATTGTAACCACATTAAGAAGTGTTTTCACAGTTACTCACAGGATCTGGATGGAGCTCTGAACATGTAGCCTTTGTTGTCGAGGCTCCGTCTATAATAATTTGAATTGAAGGGTTCGGGATCCTCATCCCATGACTCAGCAGCTCTGTACAAACACAACACAAATCATTCCAAATGTTGTTTTACAAACAGTTTATAGAAGTAATATTTGTGAGATTACTACATATTTCTCTGCTTGTCTTACTCACAAGTTGGGGAAAACACGTGTTATTCCTCCATCAGTGGACGCAAATACAGCCAGGAAGCCGTACCTGTAACAATGACTTTTTAATCAGCCAGCTCTGTTTGTGATACTGTGATACCATCAAAGCAGATTGCTGTTAATTTGCACAAAGTGTTTCTTTATGTTTTTTATGATGGTAGATGGTGCGTGAGAATGTTATGTAAAGCAACAACAACAAGTTGACTCACGAATTCAGGTCCTTGTTCTTCCAAACACGAGAGGCCAGCTGCCCGATAATCCTAGAATCCAAAATCAGGTTGTGGATGAGGCCTTGATCACCTAAAACAAAAAATACATATATAAGTATATTCATCATTATATTTATTATTATATGATCTCCTCTGTGCAAGGACAGCAGTGGCAAATATTGCTAACTACGTAATGCTGTTAACACACTCACACTCATCAGATTCTGGAGAAATGTCCAGCATGAGCGAGAGGAAGTTCTGCAAAAACTGGGTGTTGTTGTCAGAAAGATGCAGACGTTTGCAATATTCCCTGTAGAAAGAGAGGACATAAATAATGAAACATTTCCCTTCCCTAACAGATTGAGAAATATAAAGAGAGATGGTAGTCACCTGGGAGCCAGAAACACGTGTCCTGAGGATTCAAAGGAGCTGGGCAGGAGTGACTGCATATCTGTATCAAGGCAGAGGGTGATGTTAGTTCTGTTCATCTCCTCTTTGTGTTACATCTTATAAAACAGAATATTGACTCTCTGTACTCACACTGGAGCTGCAGCATCACATCACTCAGGTCTGCCTGGATGAAGTATTCATTGTAGGGGGGTAATACCAGACCAAGACTGCAGGTGGCGGCATCCCAACAGGGACACACGAGAATGAGAAGACCGAGAGAGGAAAGGAGAGTAAATACATCTTTGTGTGCATCCTCATCAGGCCACAGCTGGTTGGTTATTATTTATAAATCATGACATTGTAACTCCTCACCTGTAATCTGTGCCGTTGATAGGAGTCCAGGTGTAACTCCTGTATACATCGTCAATGTACTTCTACAGTACAGGAAACATTTGAGGACACTTCAGTCAACTAACAGGTTACAGTCTATCAGTTTACTTCAGGTCATTTTGTTTTTGTACCGTGTTTGGATGATTGTTTGGAGAATTGTAAGGCTGAATCAAAACTACAATTCAACACACGATTGGAACACGTTATCACTCTTTTAATACAGGCGCTAAGTCCAACATCTAAATTTAACAAGCGTAAGTTAGGAATGTTTTGAAATGTGTGGAGATATTCAGAAAGAGAATTTACTTGCCTCTTCGATTGACTTGACTAGAGTTTTGACCTGCATTTCACCTGGTCTTCCATCAATCATTTGTCGCCGGATCTAGAAAATTAAAATAAAAAGTGTTTCTTCTTCAGACATAAAACATTTAGCGTGGGGCCTTTAGTTAACTTTAGCCTTTAGCTGATTTGCCAATTATCTGGAGGCAGATAATGTTGTTCACTGACCCAGTAAGAACTTTGAACAACAAGAACATGGAAGAGAAAATGCCTGAAACCAGAAAGTATTTAGTTCCCCTTGCCACTTAGTGCTCACCTCCTCTTTATTGCTGTCCTCCACCTCTGCATCCAGGAAGTCCAGCGTCACAGGCTCAGGGAGGTTCACCGGCTGAGAGGCGTCAAGTGAGAAAAACACATTTACAAAAACATCATATGTAGGACAGGTTTACCAGCATCATAATTATCTAAACTATACATATCTATTTATTTTTTTAATAAATAATGTTTAATATACACCACCTTTGGCTGAAGGTTAGGGTGAAGGAGAAGATATCCATTTGGATCAATGGCAAATATGTATCCATTGGCTCCAAGCTGTTGAGAAAATATTAAAAGCAAGGATTAGCAGTGATGTGTCAGTGGGTACAAATTATGAAAAATGTGGCTATTAATAGTGCTAATGAGATGTACATACATTGTACCGTGGTGTTAGGCGCTTTATCTCATCTAGATGCACGTCCACCCCCATGACACCTAATATCAGCTGATTCTGGTCAGATAAAACACATACAGCTGGTTTAAGGAATTATTTGCCATTTTGAGAAATATGCCTTTTCTCTTTGTTGCTGAATATTGGATGAGACTATTGATCCCACTCTCATGTCTGTCTGGTAAATATGTAGCTGCCAGTAGGCTCTTAGCTCAGAAGTCACTTTGCCTGGCCAAGAGATAGTCAAGGCACATATCCAGACACAAAACAAAACTTGTTGTTTTTACAATTCAGTTTTTGTATGGGGGACCAACAAAAATATATTATTTTAGAGGAGCTGGTCGGTGAGCTGTGTTACCTTAGGACAGAGCCAGGCTAGCTATTTCTCCTAAGTTCCACTACTATGCTAAGCCACAGTAACTTAATATTACCGTACAGTCATAAGAGTGGCATCAATCTAATCATCTCACTTTTGGCAACATAAGCAAATAAGCGTATTTAAAAAGGTAGTTATTTAGTATTCTAAGATATACATACATTGCAACGTTCTGCCTTTGAAATAATGAAAAGCGAAAGTGACCATAACCTGTTCCATAAAAAACACTCAAACATTCATATAATTACAAGTTTTGTTACCTGTGAGTTTCCATCCATGGTGAGATTAAATACGGGCATAGTCCCAGTTACTACCATTCCAAGACCCTACAGAGTCCCAAAACATATCAATTATTCAGTGTGTATGTACTGTATGTTTGGTGCATACTATATGTAATCACATCCAGCCAACCAGGTCATGCAGTCTTACCAAAGCATCCTGGTACACATTCGTCCACTGAACCTGCTTGGCATCACTGCCTGCCAGCACCATGGGACGCCCCAGCACGTCGAGGTACTCCTGACCAAACAAAAGAGATATGTGACTGACTGAAGCTTCAAGACCACCTACAACATCAGGCCACAGGGAGAATGGGTGTGCACACAAATGGAAGTAGATGTTTCTACACAGCGAGTGAGCGCCACAAGGAGATTTTGAAACAGTGAACAGGGGGGTCAGCTGTGTCAGAGGCACTAGACGAACCCACCTGGGTGTTAATCCTTATAGCACAGATGGACCGGATCTCAAAATAGTAACCTGGCAAGCAACAAAGAGATAAAAATGGAGAGAGAGAGAGAGAGGAAGAGCATGTGTGAGCGATGCTATCAGAAAAAAAAACACAAGAGTGGTGCTCGTGAATATTTCAGATTTTACTTGATGTTACTAGACAATTAACTTTCACAGATTGAGAGAGAGAGAGGAATGCCACTGAGCTTTAAACTGATGAATATCTATCTACACAGTTAAGTGAAGACCTTTAGATCAGTTAAGTCTGAACTAAAAGCTCCTGCTGAACCTGAAACCTAATTTATTATCAGAATCTTCATTATTTGTCATGTTTCATTGCAATATGGCTGAAACTACTGATTATATTCTTTATCAATTTATCTATTGATTAGTTTCTCAATTACTCTATTACTTTACATGATATATAGATAGATAAGTAAAACAATGTGTCTTAAAATATCTTGTTTTGACCAATTAACAGTCCAAAATCAAAATATATGTATATGTTTATAATCATGTATGTCAAAGAAAAGCAGCCCAACAATTAACTGTTTAATGTTTTACATTTTTATAAAAAAATTAATGAAATAATTTCTCAATTATCAAAAAGTTGCAGATGTTGATTGATTTTCATATAGTGTAGTTTATCTTTTTATTCTATTTCTATTTCAGTTTATGTACCAGTTATTATTAATTTGTGTTACTTTCTATTTTATTCAGTATTCATTTAATTCCTTACTGCTGCAACAACCACATTTCCCTGCTGGGGAATAATCAAAGTGTATCTTAGCTTCTCTAATCGACTAGTTTCAGCTCTACAATATAATACAATGACTAGAATTGATCTGTGACAACCTTATGTTGCCTGATTATTTAAAAGCACAATTCAATTGCACATAATCAGAGGCCCAGTTAGTTTTCCTCAGACATAACTTGTTCAGTTTGAATTATGTCATAAATAATAACAAAACCCAAACTCAGGGAAAACTGCTGGGTGCCATTAAGTCATCGTCCTTGCACGAACTAAAAGCATCCTCGCGAACATGAATATTCTCCAAGGGAGAACAAGCCAGTGACCTCTGCGTGAGCAAACCACGCCTTGTGAGAACCAACTCCGCTCTGCTCACAGCTCTGACAGGCAGCCCCATTAGTAGGGTCAGTGCACTGTAATGTACATTAGGCACAGTGGTTTATATGTGTTCCTCTGTCTCATTAATGATTAATAAATATACAGCGGACAACTCTTTTACAGTATGGACAATGTGAGGCTATTGTATAAATTCATTTAGACTAGCTAATATTATTTTAATGCTTTACACATGCCATTAGTGACTACTTGTTTGTGCTCTCTCACCTCACAGGTTTCCATGGATCGAGGTTATATCTGGACCCTGATCCTGCCTCCTGCCTCAGCCCTGCTGACGCCCACACTTCTCTATTTCCTTCTGTATGAATTCATGCACCATTAATGCACAATACTAACTTTGCTCCTTCTCCGGAGTCTTTGTGATTTCTCGCCTTTTAGGTTTCCATGGATCTGGGTTTTATCTGGACCCTGGTCCTGCCCGACACCTTCTGCTATTATCATTGTTATTGCTAGTTGCATTGCAATTAGTATTGCCAATACCATTACTGCTTTTATTATAATTATTCTACTATGTCCTCTGTTGCTGTTATTTTTGGTAACTTTTTCATCATGACTAATACTCTCATTATATTGATAATTTATGTCATATGTATTGATTGTGTTGTAGCTCTGTTGTTCATTCTGTACACATGACATCTATTGTACTTCTGTCCATCTGGAGAGAGGGATCCTTTCATAACATGGCACATTTTCATTTGTATTGTGTAATTTCATAACTCTACTGCAGTGATTCCTAACCAGGGGGGTACTTGTACCAACTAAGTAAGCAACTAAAAAATGTGTGAAATACAAGGATATGTGTTTTAATCATATCACAATTGCTGAGGAAAATAAACAGCCAAATAGTATTACAAATTGGTTCTACGATGGTCAAATTGAGTGTATGAAAACTTGTTTGTAACTCACCTTTATTGGTGCATGCGATCCACTGTAAAGGTGTAACATCATAGTTGTGTTGACCCACAGAAAAGGTGAAAACTCGAACCTTCAGAGGAACAAAGGAAGAAAAACATAAAAGCTTTTAGAGGGTGGTCAAGACACCATGGTGCAAACATGCTGGATGCAGGTGAAAGGTGTCTGTTATGGGCAGAAGACACCAACCGTTTTGTTGGGCCAGTTGTATTGCATGAAGACATCCTGAGCTCTGTCCTCTCCTCCATCAGTAAACAGCATGATTATTTTATTGCAGTTGGCCCGAGGAATATTTGTCTTCTGAAAAATACATTTAAAAGGGAGATGTATGAGAGGGAACATGATCGTTGGTCAATCTAGTAAAACTGTGTGGAGACGTTACTATTGACATAATCTCAGGTCTATGTAAATTATTTGTGTGACTCACATTTAACAGCTGGTTGAAGGCAAAATGAAAACCAGACTTGTAGTCAGTGGTGCCTTTAGCCTGCATCTGCTGCACTTCATCCTTGAAGATCTTTTTGTTGCGCACGTTAGCCTGGACGAGATGTTTGAAGCAGGGAACCACAGCCTCGGCCTTCTCGTTGAACTGAAACACAACGACGGACAAAGTTTGTGCTTCAATATGTAAAAACTTAAGTTAAGGAAACAAGTGAACAAAGATAGAGACATGTGAAATGATAGAATGAGTGATAGCAAGTGAGTGAGTGTAGCAGATACTAACCCTGGCCACATTGACATAGTCATCATCAGACAAAGTGTCCAGCATTTCTATCACCGACGCTTTGATGAGCTTCAGGGTGAGTCCACTGACACTGCCGCTCCTGAGGAACAACACATGTATCATCCCAACCACATGCTCAAATACTAATACATGTAACACCAACAAAAAGCTCATTTTACTTGCAATCTTCACATGCAATCTTTTGGGTCTGCAAAATTATGCAGCAGCCCGTTTTAGTGAAGTATTTACTAAAATGGAAGGTGTGCACAATGAGTCCAGATGCAGTTGATTTGAGTAAAGTGCTGGGAATATGGACCTAATCTTGAGGATCTTGAAGACACATTTCGTGCCAATTAGTTGTGCACTTGTGTCCCCACAACAATGGAGGATATGTGAGTAAATAATCAACAAAAACAGCAGTGGTTGGATTGTTAAATCATTTACTTTTTACGAAAACAAATTATAATATAGAAGATATTTTGGTAAACGTTTAAACTTCCTTGCTAAAACATTTAAAAAAATCAAATCTGCTTTAATAACAATGCACACTCACTGCTTCTGAGCGCCCGACTTAAGTCTTCAGCAGTGCTGAAAACTTACATGTGTTTCCTCCAGATGTTCAATCACAGACATGATTTCCCCTGGCGCAGTGATTTATCAGATTGATAAATATTTTTCTGCGGCTATTTGTTTGTAATTCATGTTTTGCTGTCCACAGAGGAACACACTAATGTATTTTGCTAATGAACTGTTTGTTTTTCCCAAACAACATTTTAAATGGGATTGCATTAAGGTTATTTTTTGCTGCTAAATTTATAAGTACAAACAACCTTAAATAACCTAAAATGAAAATACGGACAAACACTATTGAGCAAATATACTCTGATGTCTCTAAATACTGTTTGAATTAATAAATATAGAGCAAATGATTTTCAGCTTTTGAGGCCTATACCCTATTCAGCAGCATTTCTTCCATATGGGTGAAAAATAATTCCATTCCATTGTTCATTGCTAATTGTTTTATTTGTGTACCTCAATACACCACTGTCTCTACCACTATCTTGATGCACATGTTGATGAAAGGTCGCTCATGAGTGCTACTCTCCTATTTTCCTCATTTAACTTAATAACACTTCCAATGAACGCAACATTACCATCACAATAGGACAAGGGGGACTACACAGTGACAACAACAGGATACTGTACTCAACCGTGATCATGGGTTTGATGACACTCAGCAACACACACTCTACTGTAATAGTACTTTTGTGTCTGTCTGTTAAATGTTCTGTCCTATGGTAACAAAATCCACCTATCAGCACCTTTGAAGCTTACTAATTAACATGTTGTATCGCATTACTTTAATCCAGTTAGAGACTGTTACTAAACAACATCATGTACAACATATTTCGATTGGGTTCTTGTGTCGGAATTATCTCTAACTTGACCTTTAGTGTGTGTAAACATGATAAGCAATATGAGCTGCACTCTCAGCTGGTTTTAGTGCAGTTAGTGACAGGTGCACTGTTTTTCCACTACAATTCAACTTTAGTCTGGCGTGTTTCTCTAATTTGCTGGCCTCTAGGACCAGAAGCACCAATAAGCTGCTCACTTGTATGAAATAACACCACAGATGGTCTATTTCACTTGTGAGTGAGACAGAAGTGCAAACAAGGCTGAGGAAAACTTCACAAATGGATTGTTCATTATTTAAAACTGGAAAAGAAAGCAACAGTTCTGTAAATTTGTTTTTTAATTCACAGCTACATAAGCAGGCAGAAGCAACATGCATGTATTTTTTGCCAGTAGACCTATGATACATTCATAAGTTAGCCAATTACTAAACCCAAGAAAATGTGTTAACAAAATGTATTACTTACACATCAACAAGAATGATCATATCTTTTGGGGATGAGGCTCCCTGGATGTACCTGTGGAAAAGAAAAAGAGAGGACGCAGTATGTCAACCCTGTAAATCCACTGCACCTGTGATAGGCGGACATGGAAATATGTTTTAGGCAGCATACTGTACCAGGGTCTCCTCCTGACGTCATACAAATCGATTTTATCGGGAGCTTTCCAAGGTGTAGCTGAAAAAAATTAAAAGACCATTTCCCTGATACTGTTTATGTACATTTGAGTTAGCCCTTGTTTCGTCCATTTAAAATGTCCCTTCACCATTCATATTCAACATGAGGTTCAGAATCACAGGCATGGTTGTTAAAGGTTACCTGGGTAGTAGCGAGTGACACCAGTAGCACTCCCGAACGCTTGCCACAGCAGTGATGGATCCTCCTGACTGTTCTCCATGAAGACTTTCTCCAGCGCCTGCGTCCAGTTCAACTCATTCAGAATAACTGGAGCTGATTAGAAAAAAGTAGACATTTCTGAGATATACTCCTTAAAATATGCAAAATAAATCAAATTAAATCACCAGCATATGACATCTTTCCGAGTAATAAATAATATAATCAGAACTTCACTTGCCTCCTTTATAAATATCCGTGGGAATCTGAACAGCTGTGTAGGAATAGTTGACATTATTTTTGAAGTTTGGATCATAGACAAACTCCAGCTTGATGTGTGAAGGATTTTCCACCTCTCCTTCTCCATCCATGGAGTACTATGCGAACACGAAAAAGCATGCATGTCACATTAACCATCATATTTTCATCAGCACTATTACAATGACTTTGTGTGTTTTAAGACTTTTTTCAAATGAGACACAACACATCAATTAATCTATTTCCTGTCAAATGGCCTAAATAAATATAAACAAAGCAGACCAATCTGTTTATAGGTCTCCGACTTACATAGTCCAGCTCTGCCTTGGAGTCATAATAAGCCATGTCCAGCTCCTAGGAGAAAACAGATGCAGACATAAGGAGGCTGCAATGTTGACTGTGAAACAGCATGAGGAGTAGTAGTCATTAAATATGGTACAGGTCAGGTCCTCTAGACACATGGAGGCTACTTAATTAGGATTGCAACCAAAGATTGTTTTGATTAACCATAATAATCTTCAAAACTGCATTTTTGTTCAAATATGGACAGAATGCATGTTCTCTTTCAGGATAACCTCAGCTTTTTACAAAAAAAATGCCAAAATGTACGATGAATTAAATGAATGTAGAATATAGGTTTTGCCTAGAAAAATGTACTTACAAAATGCATATTATCAAAATTATAAAGGTGTCAAATATGGTATATCATTACAGAATAGTTACACAACTAATGATTTAATACGTTACTCTGACTGACAGAAACTATGGCTTACACCAGCATCATAACATATAAGTAACATGCAGTAGGCTATTATTTAATTTTAATTAATTAATCTATCATTCCATCTGTAACATGGCAACACTTACGACAAATGTGCATCAAAAGTTACCACATCCCAAAGTTATATCTCAAAGTTGCTTGGTTAGTTTACAATGACATGAAACAGAGAAAAGTCTTAAATCCTTGCATTTATGAAGCTGTAACCACCAAATGTTTGCTCTTGTTTTCGGATCAGTACTCTCACATTTGAATCAGTAGACAAGCTGCTGGGCTTGGATAGAGCATCGCCATCTGTTAGTCTTACTTTCTGAAGAGACACGAACATACTTCAGAATAAGTCGGACATCCACTCGGATGCTGCTTATTTTTTATTAAGATTACCAAATCTTATCTCCAAAGAGCGCCATAGCCTATATCACATTTCACATAATATGACATGTCTTTCTGATGGCTATTTGTCTTCTTGCTTTGATTAATATAGATTAATAGAGTCATCAGAGGTATCTGCAGTGTGTGCAGTGTTTCAATCCTTTAGAAAATGTTTCACCTGTTTTATATGGATAAAAGATGCATTAAGAAATATTTAGGGGCGGGAATCTTGACAATCTCACGATGCTCAAACCTAAATGATTTTTTAATCAATAAAAAGGGAGGCATTATAATTTGGCTCTTACTCCTGGGAGCAGATGTTACCTTTGGATGAATACAAGGTCGCTGTTTCCAGTTTTTATGCAAAGCTAAATTAACCAGTTCATATTTCGCGAGTAAACACAAGATTGGTATTGATCTTCTTCCATCCATCCATCCATTATCACCCACTTATCCGGGGTCGGGTCGCGGTGGCAGCAGGTTCAGCAGGCCGACCCAGGCTTCCCTCTCACCCGCAACACTTTCCAGCTCATTCTGGGGGATCCCGAGGCGTTCCAAGGCCAGCCGGGAGATATAATCCCTCCAGCGTGTCCTCGGTCTTCCCCGGGGCCTCCTACCAGTTGGACGTGCCCGGAAAACCTCTAATGGGAGGCGTCCAGGAGGCATCCTGACTAGATGCCCGAACCACCTCAGCTGACTCCTTTCGACACGATTTGATCTTCTTCTTTAGACAGAATTTTTTTTTTTAGAAATACATGCTTAAAATACATGTTATGGAAAATGAGAATGTTTGAAAGTCCACACCATCTTCAATGATTGGCCTCAAACATGCAAAACCAGCAGTGTCTTTTAAAATGGCAGAGGGATTCAGCGCCTCAGGGAAAAACGTGAGAGGCCATGTGAGAGGATGAGGTTAACCCCACCTCATTTTGTTAGGCAAATGAAGCAGGCCGAGTGGTAACGTGGAACGCCAATGTGTGGAGGACTCAACGAAGCCACACAGCTGAGTGAACTCGGTCATCTGTTTCACCCAGCTGAGCGCTGAGGGATCGGAAATGTTCTGTCTCTCTCAGGTTGTCCCATTTAGAGTCACAGTGCTTGAAGACATCAGACCCATCTGGTTTGAATTTACATCAGTGTTTGACTGCGTAATGTTTCCACTATATTAAGAAATTAGGATTTTTAAAAATCCCCAAAACATATACAGATAGAGATAAATTAAAGTTTGTGGAGTTTGCGTGTCAATACAAACTGATCAGATACAGTATAGTAATACTGACTATAGTCCATGTAATATTAACTGTGATCAAAGTTTACAAATGCATTATTTTAACTTCAAATATCATGTTATTTACGATTTTACCTTGATTCCATCCTGCCATAGATGCTCTCGCTGGAGCCGCTCTGCTTCACTGGCTAACCTCTACGTGTTGGAAACAGAGAAGCATTAGAGGAGCAAGTACAATGACATGTATGATTCATAAGGGGGAAAGGAACACGTTTCTCCCTAAAGGTTTGTTGGGGGAGTTTTTCCTGTGCCGATGTGAGTTCCCGGGACAGAGAATGTCGTATGTGTACAGATTGTAAAGCCCTCTGAGGCAAATTTGTAATTTGTGATTTTGGGCTATACAAAATAAATCTAATTTAATGTAATTATTACATGTAAACATACTAAATATAAACTTAAACAATAAAAAGGCTAGAAGCTGCTACTTTACTTTCTTACTCAAAACTGAACAATGTAGTACTGAGAGTGATCACTTCATTTGCAGAAAAAAGTAACCATGTAGAGTTAAAAACACAAGAAGAAATAAGTAGCAGATAAATAAATCCACAGTCAGTTGTATCAATAAAGTATTTAATACTTGTCAGAAATAATATACTTACATCGAGCGCTTTGCGCTTCTTAGCCAGGAGTTTCTCTATATCTGAGGCCACTTTCTCCACAATCTTCCGGGGCTGATTCTTCACGAGACTAAATCGTCGTCTTTCTTCATTGTATATCTGTTCATTTTTTATGGAAAAAGTGAAACATGTAAGAGCAATAACGACTGAATAGTCCTTCAATTAATATTTTTTCTGATGACCTACTATCTTGTTATTGACAATTTGGAACCTTTGACATATTGTCTAAAATGACTTTACTTAAATCTGGATTATCATTAATGCAGTTGATGGGCAGTATCTGTGTGAAACAAAAGCTTTTCAGACAAGTTTGAAGCTCAAGATCTCAGAACAATCGTGAACATAATAATAATAATAATCCAAAAATCCATGAATTTGCAAAAGCAAATCCTTCTTATATTTGAATACTGAGGACACGGGGGAACAGTCACTTGTTTCGTTGTGTGTTCACTCCAAATCTAAATATGGATCCTTTCATGTGATCTATTCACACACAATGTCTGTTGTCTTTGAACCAAGAAGAATCACATTACCAGAATTCCATACCAAAATGACAAACACTATGTTAGTCAGCTTTGTTTCCTCAGCCAATAATGTCTTCCAGTGAAGTTGAAGATCGAGGCTTATTTTATGTTCTCAATTCACCTCAATGATTATACATATTGCTACAATAAACTGGCAGCATACAGTCCATTGAAACCACACAAATCTATGTTAATGTGGTGTAAAAAAACAGTTGGCCTTTTTCATTACATTCGGACTTGAGTCTCAAATTTACAGATTAACCCAGATTCTGCTCTTAATGCGCTTCCCCTGAGGACCCAAAGTTAAATTAGACCACACATCACAGTTATCTTCTGAAATGTGGCCTTTGAACACGCTCACAAAGTATTCCTTATGATTTCTTACACCAAAGAATTTTATGGGTCATCTGGATACATCTGGGAATGACACTGAGCCGCAAATGTCTGAGTGACTATTTTGTTTCAAACTAATTTCTACTTTCTAGAGAAAGTTTGGTGCCTTTTGGCATGAAATACTGCCTGTTTGCTCAGAACACGTCTATTCACAAACGGGAGCACAAAGAGGAACTTTCATAGCTTTAGTTGGCAGTTGCCCACATTCAGACCTCTCCAAAAACATATAACACCTTTTATTATATGCCTGCAATATCTAACTAGACACACATTGTCTTCAGCTACATATTAATACATACAATAACCATGATGATTGGGAGTTCAAGAGGTTCATGAACAGATATTCAGCAGACAAAACAGCAATAGTGTGTTGCTCTAAGCTTGCTGTCTGGTGGGTTTAAGGCCATAAGACTCTCTACCTCAAGAGCAAATACGTCAGAGAGAACATGGGGACAATGACTTGGATGGATATATTTAGCAAAGCTGCATGCTGTATAACATCGCTGTCTCTATAAAGGGACTTTACCAAATGCACTCCAAGACATCAGTCAAATTGTGCACTGAACAAATGCTTGAAGCCACACAGATGGGAACCTGCATCAATGAACAGGGTGTTTCTGTGAACTGTCTGATTGTACAGCATGTTAGCATTGTCATTGTGAACATATTAGCATGCTGTCGTTAGCATTGAGCTTGAAGAGGGTCTTGAAGCGTTTTTAATTAGCATCACAGATTTTCCTAAACCTCCAGATAATCATTGTTGCTATATTTAAAATTAAGATACAAATTTGGAGGGATCTTATTGAAAAGCATCACCATCAAAAACTGTCCCGCTAAACTGTAGTGAAGCAGCCTGAGTGGTAAAAACATGATGTAGAGCTGGGCTGTATCACAAAGGCCATCAAAAGTATCTGCAATGTAAAAATGCAGCTTTGCATCAGTTGAGAAATTGAAAATGTCATTAAAGTTACAAGCTTTTCCTCGAGAAGACAAGATGCACTCAGCTTTCCGGGAAGAGAGAAACAATTTCTTTTACAGATCCAGAGTGTTTCAGGAACATAGAGGAATTAATGAGGACTGAATGAACAAGTGAGTCTCACATCAAGGCATTACTGCAGGCTGACCATCTGCTCTGCTGTGACACAAACAGAGAAGACACGTGCCGCTGTCTCTGCTGAGGGAACGCCCCCACACATCTTCGCAGAGCTCTCTTGCCCCCTACAGATGATCTCTGGTCCTGTTTTTTGGCATTTGCCACTTTATTTTGCAATATATTCCCAACGTGACTCTTTGACTGTGACAAATCAGTTGAAGAAGAAGGAAATTGGATATTTACATGCAGGCAATAGTTAAGTCTAAAACCCCAGTTCATAGAACATGCACTTGTTCAGATCTTCCACAAAAATCAATACAGCTTAGTTCAGTTTCAGATTTTGATTACAATTATTTTAGGGCTGCAACCAACAACTAGTGTTATTATCAATTAATAAGCAAATTACATTCTTGTCAATTAAATAATGTTGTCTATAAAATATCAGAAAACTAAAATATCAAAACTCAAACATATTTAGTTTACTACAATATCAAACAAAGAAAAGCAATCCTCACATTTGAAAAACTGGAAACAACTACTTTTGTATTTTGTTGGCAATTTAGCTTGAACATTACGAATAATTGATTATGAACATTTCTGTTGATTGAATAACCTAATAATCAACTCATTGTTTAAGCTCTAGTGTATACATAGACACATAATCAGCTCCCTTTCTCTTAGAGAGAGTAATATATCTTATCCCCTTAAAAGGTAAGGTAAGATCACTTTTATGAGTTCAGATTTTGAGATATCTTACAAAAACAATAGTTTTGTCTGCCACTTCTAAAATCTATGCCAAACAAACACTTCAGAATTGTACACACTGAGTCTCATTTACAGGGTATCCAAGTTTAGAAGTCAGGTCACTGCAGAGAGCCAAATATCAAATTTCTTAATGGAAGTAATGCACAATCTAATGTAAAATGGATCCGATTGGGAATTTGATGAAAGATAACGCTGCATGAATACAAAGTAATAAAACACTTGACAAATTGTTCCACTAACAACAAATAACATATAGATGACATGATCAACTTATGAAAGCCACGCATTAGTATTCATGAATATAGGCGTTATTAAGCTCATGACTTCATGTGACATAATAGATACTCTAAATCTGATCAGTTTAGGCGTGTTTTCAGGCATCTTTTTCAGTTTGTAGGAATCATGCAATGTGTCAGGATGGCTAATTATTGCAAACAATACACAAAGTGCCAGCAAGATTTGGCAAAACAGAGCATAAATTAAGACATCTGATTAATATAAAAGCTATTAGAAAGAGTTTGTCTATGCAGGGAAAACAAAAACAGTGTTATTGGCTGCTCATATTTCCGAAAAGAGTTGCAGAAAACCATTAGAAAAAGAAAAAAAATGGTTTCTGAAATGTAGACTTTAATTGTTTTCTTGTTTTATACACCTATTTATCTTTAGCTATTTAACTTATTGTATTTACAGCTATTGTGCATGCTGAGCTCTTCTTGTTGAGTTTATACAGCAATATGATGAGTAAGAACTGTGTACTATACAAAGAGAGCGACACACTCACCCCTTTCAACTGCTGAGCGCCAGTGATGTGCTGAAAGACTCTGTCAATCTCCTGTTCGATACGTCTGGCCCAGTGCATTATCCTGTGGATAAACATCACAGGCCGACTGTCACACAACACAAACAATGAAAAAGAGTGTGTGTGTGTGTGTGTGTGTGTGTGTGTGTGTGTGTGTGTGTGTGAGTACATGTGCATGTGCATGTGCGTGTGTGTGTGTGTGTGTGTGTGTGTGTGTGTGTGTGTGTGTGTGTTATTATGAAAACTTGCTTCAATGAAAACCTAAAACACATTAATATCTCAACTTCTTTTGGCTCTTATTAAAATATATATATATATATATATATATATATATATATTGTTTCAAGATGTACGAAATATAAATGAAATATCTGCCTCCTGCAACCAACATAATAAATAAAGCACCAGTGATCCGGCCCATTTCCTATGAAGAGAAGTGAACAGGAAAACTTGTAGGATGAATAAAAAAGAAACTGATTATGTCACACAATTGAAAGAAAAAACTCAGATTTGTACACCTCTTTGATACAATATTTTTTCAAGCAAAAAAACCACACAGTTTCCACCCAAATCGGCGCTGAATTCACAAATTAATTGAATGACAACAGGAATAAAAAAAGAGAAGCTTTGACAACAGCCTGTGGTTGAGCCTTGAAATGTAAGTAATGCTTCCTAATCAGCTTTGTTGACTCATCATCATAATTCTATGAAAGAATAATTCCTGAGCAAAGAAACGTATACAATTTGTCACATCATTATTATATACTAAGTATGTAAACATCTCTTAAAACGTGCTGTGACAGCCAAGATCAATTGATGCGACTGGAATTTTTTGCAGCTCCCAAAATAGAGCAACTAATGAGGCAGGATGAATAAAACATCCACTGTGTTGTGAGCGTGAAGAGTAACAACAGCAGAGGCATTTCAAGGAAGGAGAGGTATATGTGTGGCTCTAGAGATGAGTAGTTTAACAGTCTGCCAACAAATTACAATGCTGAAAATCAAGATGGGTACATCGATATTCGTAAAGAGCAGTGACTGACTATGAAAATGGCTCATGGATATTGGAGCTGTGATGATCTTGATTTGTGAAGCTGTTCTTTAGACAATAAACTGGAATAAAATGTAGGTTCTGTTTTTGTTCAAACACAAAGTTTAATATATTTCAAATGGTAAATGGACTTGTATAGTGCTTTTCTAGTCTTCCGACCACCCAAAGCTCTTTCACACTTCTCGTCATCATTCTCCCACTCACACCCATTCATAGACTGATGGGAGGGGCTACAATATCACCGTAGGCCCAGCTTCGGGAGCAATTTTGGTGTTAAGTGACTTGCCCAAGGACACATCCACATGGAGTAGCGGAGGCGGGGATCAAACCGCCGATCCCCTGATTGAAGGACGACCCTGCTCTACCACTGAGCCACAGTCGCCCACAAAATGCTTAACTGTAATAACTGTAAGTCGTGAGCGCAAAACTGACATATCTTTTTTAATGAATATACAAACACTTCTTAATCCGTTTTTATTCACACATCCAGCAGTTACAGAGCAACATTGTTATTCATTTTGAGCCGTGTTTCTGCCCCGCTGGTGAATGTCAATCCAATACTTCAATCTCTTTTAGTTTTTCTAATTTTGGTCTCCACCAACTCCTGACGGAAACATCCGTATCTGTAGTTGCTAAATGCTCCACTGTGTTCACCAGCTAGTCTCTAACTGTATCTGTCTGCTGTTTGGTAGTTTTTCTTCACAAGGCTTTATGCCTAAAAAGTATGCGTGTGAAACAAAACAGTGAAGCTGTGAGCGAACAGCTAACAATAAGCTGCAGATTCAGGTGATATTTCTCTGTAGGTTGATCACTTCGAGTGACCCCTCTCACATTTTCATTTGATATATGTTGATCATTGAAATATTTACAGATGCTTTAACATATCTCTGTGCAGTGTGCTGCAGTAATGACATGTATCACACTGGTTCCCTGGATAAAAAGCAACTGAGATTTTTCGATTGGATTTTGAATTATTACGGAAAATAAACTCTGTGGCAATCCAACGTTTTTGATACTTACACATTTTGTTCAACAAGATAACCTTCAAAAATGAAGACCATCTTTTTGATTTTTGAAGCGTAAATACAATTGTCAGAAGTAAAAAGCTAACGTTAGGCTGTAAACTAACTACACCAATCGCGCTTGAGTATAACGAAGCTGTACATTTTAGCCATTTGTTAGAAACTACCTTTTTTACTTATGCCACGTAAAAGCTTCAAAATTCATGAATGGTATGTTTAATAATAATGTTATTAATACATTGTATTTGTATAGCGCTTTAAAAGTAATCAAAGGCACAGTAAAAGCAATAACAATAAACAAAGCAGAAACTCATTCCTTCAGCACCTTATAACTTTTTTAATGTTTGTAGTTTTGATTTGAAAAAAAATTCAAAAGCAGTAGTATTCTACAACCAGCTACTGTGGACTGCATATCGATACTAATCCCATACTAACAGCAGTCAGTTTCATCCACCTTTCCCCACATTATATCCTTTTGATTTTGTTTATTTCTCAACAATTCTGCAGCATTTTGTGAACGTGAGCTGTATTTGTGAAAGAGAGTCTCCACACTTGTGAAACAGTCCAGTTGTGTTGCAAATACATCAAAGTCAGCAGCAGAAACACCAGTGATATTAACAACAACCGCGGCATCCAATGATGGAGGACTGCCAGCACCAACACAGATGTATTGGTGTGAACCGCTGTTAAAAAGAGGAAGCTGTACTGAATGATAATGGTTTTGGGTACCTGGCTATTTAACAGTATCAGCACTCCTCTGTTAAATGTCAACGCCAACACAGCACTATAAGCACATGTGGTTCCAGCTGCCAATTCCCTCCAAGCCCACGCAAACCAATACAAGGCTTAATGAAGAAGAAGCTTAATGACCATTTGAATTGAATGTGTATTTTGCTTAGGGACATTTTTGCATTCAGACCTGCACATCCAGAAACAAAACGGGCCTTGTATAATATTTATGAACTTAGTATCTCCTTCAGAAGCACAATCTATTTGCTCCATGACCAATTTAGCTATTTTTCAGACTATGAATTACCAGAAAGGAACACCCAGTGAACAGGTGAACAGGAGGTCAAAGAAACACTAACTGCATTCTTGCAAAGTTAGGAAAATAGATATTTGCAGAGGAATATGTTCTCTTGTTCTGAAGAGACTGCAGATGATTCTAGCAAGAAAGAGTCCAGTTTATGGAGATTTTATTTTCCATAAACATATTTTATTAATCTTCAGAAATCTGTTGAGATACATGCTGCTACTGATTAACAAGCTTTCTGAATATACTTGACTCTGGCGACCAGTGCCTGAGGTGAGGCCTTTGATCAATGGTTAAACACAAGCTGAGGTCAGATGGCAGTTGGACCAAGCAAACAACAGACGGCTATTTATTAATGTGCTCTTTAATGTTTTTCTACATTTACAATTAAAAATACATATTAAAATGAAAATTACATTTTTGTTTCCTGTCTCCAATTTTCTGTGTTTTTTCCACAGACTTTAGAAAGCTTTATGATACAACTAGAGCCCATTTTAAGTAAATTCTGTTACAGCAGCTGTGTTCTGCCATCTTTAGTGCCACATTCTCTAACGCAAGAGGCAATCAAGTTTTCGTATAATGTTAACCACTTAACCAATCATAAAAAGTGGGGTTTCAGTGTTTAGACCTGACTTATTGAGCCAAACATTTTTCAACTACTACTTAACCGATTCAAACATCTGTGTGGAATTATTGTTTGATAAATAGGCTAGTTTACTAATTAATTGAACTCTAAACAGCAGACGTCAGACGAACGATATCAAGCCACCTTCAATTAACTGATCATTTGACATTCTTTCACTTCAATGAAGCCATTAAGTGTTCTGTTTGTCTTCTTCCAAAAAGGTATTCTCAGTGATGAACAGCATAATCTCCTCCCAAACTGCAATTTCAAAGCAGCACAGACACAATCCTGCAGAACCCATTTTATCCTTTAACCATCTTTACATTGATGGTAAATTTGCTTCTTTTGGTCAGTAAGCACAGGCTTATAACTTGCCTTCAACCCACTTTTTCAGGTATTTGCAAATAAGAGATTTTGTACGTAACCGCTTTCCCAATTTTCCCACCATACCATCTCCCACACTTAGACACCATCCTCAAAATTAACCCATACCGGAAAGGTAACATATCAAGGATTTATTGCACTCTTCTTGAGCACCAATCCTCAACCTCTGATGCCTTGCATGGTCGGCTGATCTTAATATAGAGATAGACCCGGAGGTGTGCGAGAACGCTTTGAAATGGGTCCACTCATCCTCTGTCTGCGCCCGGCATGGAATCTTACAATGTAAAGTAGTGCACAGGGTTCATTGGTCCAAGAGCAAACTGGCTCGTATATTTCCATGTGCAGACTCACGCTGTGACTGGTGCCATTTAGGACCGGCCAGTCTTGGCCACATGTTCTGGGATTGTCCTGTACTTGCGCCGTTCTGGAAGGGTGTCTTTGACACTCTCTCAGCCATCACTTCTACCAATATCTGTCCCTCACCATTAGTTGCCCTGTTTGGTGTCCTACCTTCTGGGAACTCACTACCATCTTACTTCCGTGAACTTGTGGCCTTTCTGTCACTTTTAGCGAGGCGTGTTATCTTGCTACATTGGAAGAACTCCCACCCCCCCTCCCACTCTCAATGGCTTAGAGATGCCCTTCGTTTTATGACTCTAGAAAAAATTAAGTACGAGGCACCTCTGCTAAGTTTTGTAAGGTCTGGGATCCCTTCTTAGAGCACGTCAGGTCTACCCAACTAGATATCACCACCATTGTTTGATTCGCCCCAACAACGCACCAATGCCCGGTTTTAACTAGCCTTATTGGTAGCACATGTTAGCAGCATGCAGCACTACTATTTTCTACTATGTTTTTAAAAAGAAAAAAATATGTATGTATGTGTATATATGTATGTTTGTGTGTATGTGTATATGTATGTGTGTATATATATATATATATATATATATATATATATATATATATATATTTATATTTTATTTTTTGTATTTTTGTTTCCTTATTCATAGTCTTTATATTGCTCAATTAATGCAAGTGGATATGCATGTGGGTGAGTGAGTGGATGTATGTTTCTACTATATCTGCCACTGCAAGCATTTAATAGCCATTTGTTGATGTTGGGTTTTGGTTGCTTTTATAATTCTCTTGTCTGTTTGTATATCAAATTGCCTTGTCGTATATTTGTTTTGGGCTGGGGAGGCGAGGGGAGGGGGGATGCCTCACCATTTGGCTGTCTGATATGTTATCCTTTCACTCCTTATTTGTGAGGTCTATTGTACATTAAGTCTTGTTTTGTAATTTCTACAAATAAATCATATATTAAAAAAAAGACTAAACTTTAAACCCCTTGTATGCCGAGATGTTGCCGCTCTATCCTCAAGAGACCCTGGGGATCAGTGAATGAATGAATATCTGATAGAAAAGTACCAAGTTAAAGGAATGGTGTAGAAAAGATGTAAGCTATTTATTTCCTACAGCAACATTAAGATCATCACTTAAAGTTGAAGATATGCTAGAAAGCCGGACGAAGTTTCTTTGACAAACAAAGCTCTATTTAAAAATGAAATTATGTTCATCTTAACCCACGTCATCCATCCAAAGCGCTCATGTTTTGAAAATGCAGCAAAAGTACATTTTATTTTACTTAACACCTAAATAGTGCACACCAACATATTTAAAAGACCAGACTCAACCAGCTTGCTGCATCACACAATATGTTTAAATTGCCCTTATCAAGTGTTGTAAAATTGCTTTGTGTGAATAAATCAGGTGTGTTACATGACTGTAGCCCACAGAACAGAGCAGCTTTAACCGTGTGAGTCAGTACAGTCCCAAGTGTTTTAGTGTGTGCTCCATTTCCTCTCCTTCTGAGCCCTGTGGGACGTCAGGAAACTCTGTATCGCAGTGCTGCGATGAAGCGGCTGAACAGCGCAGCACACTTGTGCTTCTACTCTGTTACCGGCTATACTCACACACCCCTGGGATGAGATGGAGAGAAGCACTATGTGATGTGACCCATATTCACTTACAGCAGAGAGAGCGAGAGGTTGAGAGGGTGGAGCAGCAGAGCAATAGGTGGAGTATAAGAAGCAGAGGAGACATTTACAGCTTTATTTCTATCTATCTATCTATCCATCTATATATTTATATCTATCTGTCTATCTATAACTAATTTGCAACAGCAAGTATGTCTATCTGTCCGTGTTACATTTTTAGCCAAATGGCAATGTCTGTCTGTCCACCAGTGAGTCTGAAATATCTTGTCTATTGCCATGAAACTTTTCATCTGGTGCCATCACAAGCTTTACATTTGTGGTTTTAAATTAAAAGTCAACAACTTTTCAGACATTGTCTCTCTCAGGATGAATTGTGATCTCAATTGTAATCCAAAACGTTGGTTTATGATCAAATACCTAGAGTATAATGACATTTCCATTGGCATCAGCCGTACTTTATGTTAAGTGATAAGTAGCAAATGTTAGCATGCTAACACACTAATGGTGAACATGATAACATTGTATGTACTAAACATCAGCATCTAAGCATATATTCAAAATTCATGCTGAAGCCATAAAAAGATTAGTCGATAAACAGGAAACTAATCGACGGCAGACAACAAAATTAATCAGTTTTATTCAGTTATGAAGCAAAAATTCCAAAATGTGAGGATCTGCTGCGCCTCTCATTTTAAGTTGATTATATTTGGCTTTTGTTCTGTTGATCACACCACAAAACATCTGAAGAGTTCCCATTGGGCTTTTCTAAGCCGTTATCTTCCCTGTTTGTTTTTTTTACTAACGATTAATCCAGTGGTTCAGAAACATTTTCGTTCACGCATCCATTTGGAAGACAAAAGGAAGAAAATTAAACAGATTTAATTTAAATTAACATTATCTAGATGTAACATTATCTCGAACATGAACTGAGTGTTTCTTTTAATGTCTGTTCTCACAATTTACTGCGGTGCAAATGTAAAACACTAAATATTTCTCAAACACAAATACACAAAAGACACAAGGCTTTCCCACTCACACTGGCAGTGATCTGGAGAGCGTGACAGGCCTTTGTCAGATCTCAGAATCAAACTCCAATCTCCAGTGTCAAAGTCCTGCTCTGTGAAGTATATGAATGTCACACTTCCCGGATAGGAAAAAGCATTGCCAGTAAATCTAATCCATGCAGCAATTACATTTCCTCCATAACGTACTTAGAAAGCAATTAAGTAGTCGTATAACATATTTGAAAAGAGGGTTGCTATCCATCCATCCCTCCATCCATCCATCCAACTGTCTATCTATCCAGCTATCTATCTATTTATATATCGATCTATCCATTTATCTATCTATCCATAAATATATCTATCTATCTATCTATCTATCGACAAAATCAAGACAGAAGGGCGCGACTGGAAGGGGCGAAATGTGGGAGGGCGAGGGGGAATAAATCTTCACTGCTGCAGTATTAATTCTTAATTGGAAAGCGATGCTATTCTTCAGCGTAGTGATTCTGCTTCATTTAGCTTACATGAAGAGACCTACGGCATAGGGCTATGTAGACGTTTCGGAGCACTCAGCAGAAAAATCATCAGAAATTATGAGAAGGAGGTTGAGAAAGCAACATATATACCCTACTTGAAATAACCCAATTCATCATTAAAAAAAACTCACATGCACACACCCACACCTCCCTGATTTATAGACCCCATTCCTAATTGGTAAATACAGCACAAATCTCCAGTTGTCATTGGCTAGAAATCCCTCAACGTGTGCCCCGAAGATGAGTGGACTATCTGGCCTGTTCCTCCCTCCACAGCAGCCTGATTGCAGAGCCTGGAGGTGGGCCCAGATAACTGTAGTCTCAAGTTAAGTGTCAGCTGTACTTAACAGCAGCAGGTTAAAAGTTAACAATTAAGAACTAAGCTTGGGATTGATTGAAATAGAGAGATGATTTGAGAGAAATTCAATGTAAAACCACACCTTTCTTCTTCTATGCAACATGGTAGACTCACTTCTAGAACTGGACATGCAGTTCTACTACTGTAGAAGCAAATACTGCAATGTTTATTTTCTCAGGAGGTTGCTAGAGAGGCGAGTGTTTTTACAAAACAACACAACATCAAAGCCTGCATGGAAAAATATATACTGGCGCACAAGAACAGCAGGAGGAACGCAAAAGAAACCCCTTTTTAGTTTCACAACTGCATAGTTTTAATATTATCCGTCAAATACCATGAGCCTCTGACTACTTTAACTCATACAAGCCATGACCGGCATTATCTATGACTTCACTGACATAACTTCAAAGTAAAGAGTGTTAAAAAGAAAATATCTCTCCATCCGCCATTCATTTTTATTTATTTTTTTATTAAAAAAAAACTAAAGCAGTGTAATGAGAGTCATTCTGCATTAATAACAGCAACGTCTAATTTGAGGCAATGTGCCAATCGATCTAAGGCTTTTAATGTGCAGATAACCTAAACATGAAGGCCATAACTTATCATATGTAAATGGTGAAGCGAAATTATTGTTAACATACACATTATATCTGAAAAAAAGGCCAACTTGATGAAAAAACATTAGCGTTTCTGTTTAACTGAGACACTGAAATGTGATTATTCATATATTAATATCTATTTATATATATATATATATATATATATATATATATTTTATGTATGTATACATAATATATATATATATATATATATATATATATATATATATATTAACACATCCCTGTAAATGATCTGAATATAGCTTATGAATGCCTCTACTGTGGACTACACCTTACATGGCACTGAGCTTTAGATGCTCAACGTTTACATTGATGCGATCATCAACACTGTAAAATTATATAACAGCAGAAAATATAAGTCAAGTGTCTCTTGACACCATAGCTGAGTGTACATGCCCAAAGTTGTCTCCCATTAAAAGCCCCGGTATGTTTTCCAATCAGTCGCTCCGTCACTTACGTGTATTGCTGTGGGAACGTGAGACCCGCCGCTCCAGGCCACGATGCGCTGAAGATCAAGATAATCTGGATAGATACCAAGCAGACGATGCTGCAAGACCTTTTGCCTATCGCCATTTTCCATTAACAATTCTCGTCACGGGGTTTCTGTGCGTGAGTCAAGCGCTCCGGACCGTCTCCGGGACATATAGCGAGCTGGTGTAAACGTCCGGCTCAGTTTCCCGACGAGTTCATATCGGTTTCTGTTTTCAAGTGGACGCGGAGGAGGAGGGCATTGGCCGCGGAGGCATCGTGGACGAGGGGGAGATGCTCTAATGCAGCTGCCAAGACACTGCAGAGTCTCTCCTCCTGCTCCCACATATACACCACCAACACTAACACACAGGCCGGCGCGTCCACGACAGCTCTCTCTCTCTCGCTCTCATCAGCAGCGCGTGGAGCCAGGCGCGTTCACGCTCACCAGGCAACAGCGGAGCAGAAGACCAATCTAGTTTCGGCTTTATTTATCGCTGCAGAGCCACGTGGGCTCCATCGTCGGAATACATTTAACGTCAGTTCGTTCATACAAGACTGGCCGCTGCCCTTCAGTGTGGGGTTATGTCGGCCAGGAGGAGACAACAGCTGAAGTACTAAAGGGTCTCTGAATGCAACAAGATGAAGAACAATGAAGATAAAACGCTGTTTCACTCCGCCTCAAGGATGCATCACACACCGGCCACCGACCTCCCGGGGCCACAGAAGTCACGTGTTCAGTACAAAACACCTGATTTTGGTAAATAAATTGATATAGGTACTTTTCAAGTCAATATTTAGACCCCTTTACCCCAAAAATAGCATGTATAATCGTCCCGTTTCAGATGTCTATGAGAGCTTATGTATGGGGTCAGATCAGTCTCAATAATTGCAAATGCACACAGAGACTTACAAATGCAAACACAAAGATTTACAAATGCGCACAGAACAATTTACAAATAGATTTGATTTATAAATAAATTAGACGGTGTGCATTTGCAATTATTGAGACTGAACTGACCCCATACTTATGGGTTATTGGAAGTATTTCTAGCTATAGCCTGTTTGACTTTACAACAAGGAATTTAATAATCACTTCACAGAGCTAAAGTAGAGATTTCTTGATCACATTTTTTCTCCTGCTGCTCAGTACTTTATTTTGAGTTGGCTATCTGCCAACCAAATCCAATTCAATATGTTTTCACAGCTGTAAATAGATACTGAGACTACAGTAACAGTACATCAAAATACAGCTATAGAGCTTAAATCAAAGACTTTTAGACAATATAACATGATGTTTTATGTTTTTAATGTTTTGTAGGTGTTGCTATTTTGTCCCATATCTGTGCAGAGAAGTGTCTGTGTGGACCTGTTGCTGCAGGAATCTTTGAACTGGAGTCAGACACCCTGTCTTCATCTCCATTGTGAACAAAATATGTTCAGGTTTAATTGAACCAGCAGCAGACCTGCAGAACTAAATGATTCAGACGTCCATGGATGCAATAGAAAGTACAATGACGTTACACAATGTTGTAAAGATGTACCAGACACATCATATAAATAATAATCCAACACAAAGTAACTTATTACATTACAACATAATATTAATGAAGCTTCTTCTCCATTTAAGTATCCCATTAAGCCAGAGCCAGTATGAATATAACCAGAGCCATGGAACTGGGACCCCTGAGATGGAATGCAGTCATTGTTGATGTTACATCTTGTTCTACAACGACATGTCAAAAAGTCTGCTGTGAAAAAGGCCAAATGAAGCTACTGTGTGTAGTCTGCTATGGGCATTGTACAAAATGAGAATTTGGAGGCGACAGGTACATACATACACACTGCGTATATGGGTGACAAGGGGCCCAGCAGCACATTTTTCTCCTGGGGCTCCCAAACAGGATATTGTTGAGTTGTAGTGGATTTTATATACACTTGCACATGTAAATGAGAGGTTATGTTTTAAATTAATACATAAAGAAAGTTATGATAATTAAGTTATGATAATTAATTTGAGGAATATTCTGAGGAATGTATTATAAAGCATAAGAGAGGATCACTGTTTTATTATTCTATTTGTTGATGACAAATGTAATGATTTATTGTATGATGCATGAGAATGAATGATGTTTTATTGTTTATAGTTGAAAGGGATGCCGATTGAAACCTGAGATGTTGCTTTTATTCTGAAGGCAGGATAATAGGGTTTTATTCTGAAGGGGAACTTCCTGTCCTTGACCGGAAGTGTGAGCTTTGACCCCGCTAGCTTATTGATTGAAGGCATTCTTTGAAGTGGCCAATGGAACGCAAATAAAACTAATTGTAAGACGCAAATTCGGGCTCTTACGGGGTTACGCCAGACAGAAACGGCTGGCTAAATCAGGAGACTGTGGAAGCGGAATCACGTGAGCGCGTCCGGGCCTGGACCATGTATGTATACTGATGACTCTTGTTTGTTATGATTAAATAATGATTATTATATATCTCTGGCTTCTGGACTTCTTCTTCCAAGCACCAGGCAGCTCGAGATTCTCTGAACTTTTACAATTTGGTGACCCCGACGTGAAGTCTCTGAGTGAGCCTTGTGTTTTGAGGAGTGGCTCGAGGCTACAGAGTAGCATGATTTAGAGAAGGCTGAACTTTGTTTCCGGCCTCTCTGAACTTTCCCACACACAGCGCTGATAAATCACCGTCTGCAGAGCCCGTTTTACCGAAGTCTGTCTAGATTATACAGGAAACATTTAGGTGTGGGGAGGTCAGTGCTGGTTGTGCGAGGTTTTACATTTAGCGTGAAACACGACATAGATTCTAAACTATTACCTAAGGTGAAGGGGTCATCAGTATATTGCCGGTTGTCCTCGCTGGGAAGCGAAAATATTCCATATGTTAGATACTGGTTTTCCATACACTCGTGCGTTTTGAGTTCCAACAGAACTGAAGTCTGATATGCCTGTAGGAGCTAAGATGTTAGCGGTCTGCAGTGGGAAACGGTTGGAAGTTCGCTGAGTTATACCGACGGGTGCTCTGTTGTGTCTATATACTAATTCTCAGGTTCTGTTTGGATGCACGGATAAATTATGGTCTGGAAAAGACGACGCATGAATTACTAGGCAAGGAATTCATGGCTAGAAACCGACATTTAAATTGCTTGTGACCACGCCTGCGGTTGAGGGCCCGAAGCTCTGGGCTAGACAACGAAATTTGCGGACAATTAAATATTGGATAACCAGTTGATATAACTGTCTTGTAAATACTACGTTAAAAGTGTTTGTTAAAATAGAGAAAAAAACAGACAAAGGGTGCTGCAGCCATTAAAACTCACTCATTTGAATAGGGATGGAGAGTGCTGAATAGCCACCAGGTGTGAAAATCCCCCAGCCAGAGTGCTGCAGTCATTAACCCACTAACCAACTAACTCATTGACCTTCTGGAACATTTGGCCAGAACATTACTATTGTTGATGTATTGATTACATTAGTATGTTGACGATAGTAATGACATAACCTTTTTTCCTGTTTTATTGTCAATATATTGATTTTTATGATAAATGCCAACATAACTGCAGTGCAGTTACTGTCTGTGAAGTATGTAACTTTTTCTGTTTTCCCCTAACTAACAATTTATTTTGGTTGGACCAGGCAAAACATTTAGTGTGAAAACACGACGTAGAATAAGGACTTAAGCTAGGTCCGTGGTGAAGATGATGCTCATTTAGTGTTTTTTGTTGTATTGTTAAATGTGATTGTATGTCGTTGTCTTGTCGCACGTACATTACGCGGGTTTTGACTGGTTAAATGTGAGAAGTGCCGATGTTCCTCAAAGAGCCAAAAGACCATATTGGCCTGACAGAGGCTTATTAAAGCCAATGTTAGTGAGATATTAATAGGCGTTTTGCAGGAGCTGGTCGCTCCAACCTGTTGTTCGCTATATAAATTAATTGATCAGGGTTCTTTGTTGGGACACGCATTGAAAATAATTTGTTATATATATGTTGCATACACTTTCAACACCGAGCTGTGGCAACCTCTGCTGTGAGTCTTTTTGACGGGGAGGTAATAGCTAGACCTAAAACTGATAATAACTAGGACAATGCCTGCCAGGCTAGAGAGCCAGTATATCAACATCAGGAGAATACGACCCCTTCTCAATCAGAAGGCGGCACAGGTTCTGGTCCAGGCTCTGGTCATCTCACGGCTGGACTATTGCAACTCCCTCTTGGCAGGTCTACCTGCTAATGCCATTCGACCTCTACAGCTCATCCAGAATGCAGCTGCTCGACTGGTCTTTAACCTACCGAAATTTACCCACACTACTCCGCTCCTCCGCGACCTTCACTGGTTACCGGTGGCCGCCCGCATCCACTTCAAAACATTGGTACTTGCGTACCGTGCTGCGAACAGATCGGGTCCGGTCTACATCCAGGACATGGTCAAACCTTACACCCCAGCCCGTTCACTTCGCTCGGCTTCTGCCAATCGGCTTGTAGCTCCTTCACTTCGAGCTAACCACTCAACAAAATCACGACTGTTTGCTGTGCTGGCTCCTCATTGGTGGAACGAGCTCCCCATTGACATCAGGACAGCAGAAAGTCTCTACATCTTCCGTCGCAAACTAAAAACACATCTTTTTCGACTATACCTTGAATAGGTAGCACTTAAATGCCGTAGTAGCACTTAAATGTCCCTTACCGATAACACTTTGTTGTTTAGCACTTTAGTAGCACTTAAATGGCACTTACGGATAGTACTCTGTAGTTTAACGTTATTGAAGAAATTGTACTTGCTTGATTCTTGTTGTTCTGAGTTTGGACTCATGGTTTAATGCACTTATTGTAAGTCGCTTTGGATAAAAGCGTCAGCTAAATGACATGTAATGTAATGTAATATCATAGATCACACTTATTAACCAGCTGTTATCGGGACACGCCTGTATACGGTTTAGCCAGAGCTACCGATACGTTCTTGGGTCTCTTGGTAAACGAACGCATATGTAGTACAGCGTGCTAGAGTGTTTTATAGTATTGTGAAAGTTGTGTGTTTTTTAATGTTGTGAATGTTCTGTAACTGAAAAAAGGGGAAAATAATAGCCGAGTAAAAAAAGGTGGGAGGAACTTTTTCCCCAACAAAGGGTCATAAAATGCATGTACCTGGGGGAAGGGCCCTTTTTGAGGAAGCCACAAAAAGAGTGGGGGCCCCAGTGGGCAGGTAAGTGCTGCAGGCATTGCACTCCTTGGCGCCATTGAATAATGTTAATTTTAATATAAATTTAAATTGATTGGTCTTGGATTCGGAACCATCTTTATTAATACATGCATGCATTTTGACAGTTTGCATTGAATAGATGAACATTTTTAAGTTGGGACGATTTAAATTGATGAAGACATTACTAATTTGAATGTTGTTATATCACTATATTGTTGATGATAGTAACATTTTCCCCTACCTAACTTGATTATTTTTTGTTTTTTTCTACATTTACATTTCCTTATATAGAGCCAGAGTCAGGACCTGATTCCTTTAACAATGTCAGAGCCATCTCCAACCACGACCCCACTCACATGTGGTTTCCTTAGAGGGGAGCACGTAGAGCACTAAATTATGGAGCCCCAGATGTGAAATATTAGATTAGATAATATATATATATTGCAAGTCATATATATATATTTATATATATATATATATACACACAGTACAATGATTGTAAAACTGCAATATTTGACAACCTACTACATTCTCACCATAAATGTAAAAAATGATTTGTCTGTAATTTCCGTCAAAAGACAGCGGGAGAGCATAGTAAGAGTAATGCCATTCAGAGGAAATATTTACAGTATGCGTGTTCCATTATACACTGCAGCATCTGTGAATATAAACAGCTCTTCCCAGAAGCAAGAAAACCAGCGAGCTAAGACTCAACACTGACGTTGAAGATGTCAAATTAAGCTGCTGTAAGGACAGTGAAATGGAGATTGATTTTGGGGTTTTAAAGATCATATTTAACTTTTTTCCTATGATATGGTAATATAGTTTATTTCCCAGTAGTGTAAAGGATGTACACTTTTCTTCCTCAGCTTGGTGCTTTCTTACATTTTCATTTCATCCCTATATTGCAAGTCACAGCCATTACAGGCGCAAATCAGTCCCCTAATGCAATATGTCTTTGAGAGCTTTTTGTTTGTATATCCTAATAATGCTGATAAAACCACAGCAGGGTGTACGTGGAGAGACTGCAGGAGCCAGGTTAAATCTCTCCATGTGTGAAAGCCCCCTGCATAGGAGCCCTTGACCGAGACTTGAATCCTCACCTCACCTCTCCTCAGATTTGCAGTTATGAATCTGAACCAGACCCCTGACTGTAGGAGCGAGAGTAAGACAGAGCAACACTCAAAGGATCAAACCAGAAGGACCTGGCTGCAATTGTTACAGTGGACATGCTTATGCTGGACTAAATTCATGAAAAGCTTTCCTGAAACGGTGAGATTTGGAACTTTTCTTAAATAAACTGTTTAACACTACCGCTGTTTTTCTGCAGCCAGGCATTTAAATGCTTGATGGCTCACCCGACAGGATGACTGGACCCATTCCTGCCCCCTCTGGGAGGAAGGATGTGGGTTCAGCTTTTAGTCGCCTCCCTGATGGCCCCATGTGCTAATACTGCTGTCATGTCCTGGGGAGAGAGAAGACTAATTACTGACTGCACAGTCTTCCTGCCAGACCCCCTCAGAGAACCATACGCTGTTAATTGGACGACTACTCCAAAGGAAGCTGAACTGTAGATGAGACCGACCTTTGCTTCATGTTAACAGCATTACATGTGAAAAGACATTTTTTTATTTGTTATTTCACTTATTGTATCTCCATTATACCCATATCCCCTGTTTTCTTCAACATAATTTAAGGCAAGTTCTCTTGAATAAATGCAAATAATGTCTTGTTTATGTAATTTGCTGTAGAAACCCAGCTTGGCTGGCAAAGCAGTGAGTTACAGCAGGCTAATTTTAGACTTTGTCTTGTTCTAATAGATGTTGAAATGCAATTATTTGGGTTTATCTGTCAGAGCAATTCTACTGAATGAGATATTTGACTATTAATATATGACAACAAGGCACAGATAATACATTAAATTCTAGCGACTTAGTGAAACTGGAGGCATAGCAGTGCTTGAAGCTAAATGCTAACATCAAAATGCTAAAATGCTCAGTCATTGCTAGAAGGCTGTTTAGTATGTTTCCAAGTTTAAAGTCATAGTTCACGTGTAAGCATGCTAAAGGGTACTAAAAGTAGTCGAGGCTGATGGGAATGTTATTTGTTTTGCAGGACTTTGAATATAAATCCCCGTATTAGAAAAAGTAAAATGTGGGCCAAATAATGATGTTAGATGAAAAATATGGGGGAACTAACTTACTCAACATAAATTATGATGAATATGTCTCATTGTTTATGTTAATCCATCTGTTAGATGAGAAGATATATATATTAAGTAATGTCTGAATTTATTAGTGATGTAATTATGGTAAATTGTATTGCCTGTCCTTGAAGCAGATGGTTGTTTGTTGGTTAAGTGCCTTTGCCGTAGGGTAGGCAGTCAGAATCTTTCTCCATATAGTTCTAATCCTGCTGCCCATTTATTGGTCTTTTGAATTGCTCGTCAGTGTGGCAACAGAACATTATGACCATGAAATAAATGAACAGATACATTAATTAAACTCCAGTTTATTAAATAAAATTATAGATGTGGAATCATAATTTTAAAATCAAGCTAACTTTAAAAAGTGGCAATTAAATGATGTTTGATCAAAGAGTTAATCAAAGTCATCTTCACATTTTAGTAAGTAGTTTTTTCCATAAGGAAAACATTGTGTACACAACAGGTGATATAGCCTTAAGACTGCACAGGCACACTCAATCAATAATGTGCTGCAGTACTGAGTAATGCAAAGCTTACTGTGCCTATATCCTGAGAATCATCAAAAACAATAAAATCAATAGTACCATCGGCTAAGTGCTCAGTTTGGCTTCATGATATACATTTTATTATTCTTTGGTAATCTCTGCAAAATGTTCAAGTTAAATATTCAGATCATCTGTGAAATACGTTTTTAGAGAGAATAAGAATCAAGACATGTCTAAGCCTCATCAGGAAAGGCAGGAACACTGGCAAGAGCCGAGATGAGCCTCTCGAACACGCTGATGCCTTTCAGGAAGACTCGCTCATTCAGATATTCGTTGTGATCGTGCAGCAGGATTGGTGTCCGGTTCATCGGGGAAAAGCCGATAGCAGGGATACCCACCTAGATTCAACAAACAAACCTATTACCAGGCACAGAACTGAAGGAGAGGAATAGCTAAATTAAAGAATGAAAAGTCAGATTTAATGAATTTATACTCACTGCTCTGATAAAACGGCTATCTGTGGCAGCTGGAAATATCTCCTTTTCCAGAGTTAAGTTCCTACAGAGAAGATATTGAGGACATATTAATTACAGTCCTAGACTTCATGGTTTTGTCAGCTGTAATTATCTGTTTACAAAACATATCCTAAAAGTGCCACAGCCTATGCTAGACAGGCATGACCAATAGGTCCTAAACACATTTTTAGTAGAATACATAGTAACTGTAAAAAGAAATTGTAGTTTTTTTCAGATGCTGAGACAAGCAAGTGTAGACAGGGACTGGCAATGCAGTTAATTTTATTCTTGTGGGAAAGGTGTGAACATTTGCAGTTGGTGTGAAACCTCATGGAGCAAATGCAATAAAAGGGTTACGTTAGCAAAAAAAAAAAAAAAGAGGATACAAAAATATTGATTGAGGTTTAAATTGTCACAATGTATTGTAGCTTTTATCAAGTGAATAGTTTCAATACATACTTGTAAGTTCTTTACACAACATCAGCCTTGTATTTACCTCTGCACTGTAACGTGCAAAAGAATCACATACATATTGTGCATTAGTGTGTTCAGTGTACTCACATTGCCTTGCAGGCTGCACTGAAGGCGCTCCACCAAGGATCATTCTCCGCTGTAGAAGTCAATTTTTGGTTCATACTTTTCTGCAATGGATGAAAGCTTATTGAATCTATTTGACAACAGGAGCAAGGCAAAACTACTTTTACAACTGTAGTGCACTGACCTGAGCAAATTTGTAAGTGACATCTTCTCCTGCTTCTGTACACCACTTTTTGATCTGTCTTTCAAACTCCTGGAAGGATAATACTATTTAGGTTAATTTGGAGTTATCATTGAGCTGGAGGTCACATCGGCCTGTAGATCAGATGCCTGCCTGTCGACATGAGTAACACAGACAAACACCCCCTCATACAGACAAACAAGTGTACACACCTGAAGATTTACTTTAGGCGGTATTCTTAGGTCAAAACTGACGTCCATATCAGCTGGGATGACGTTGTAGGCTACGCCTCCTTTGACCATGGTCATATTGACTGTGGTGACATCACCAAGCGTGAAACACTCACTGGTATTTAGTCTGAAATACACACACAGCAGTAATGACAGCACTGCAATGCAATCTAAAGTAGAATTGCATTTTTGAAAGCAAACACTGAAAATTAACTTGACTTTTAAATCAAAGAAATCTACATCAAATCTGTTTACATCAAACTTCTTTGTACAAAAGAACTAATTAGCATCTCACTATTTCTGCTCATATTCAGTCTTTGGGACACAAACACAACACATAATGGCTGATTAGCATTTTGACCAGGGGCCAGATTCATAAAATGTCTTGCAAGTTCTTTACATGCCCATGCTTTTGTAATAATTCCCTTGAAAGCTTCCTGCAGAGAATTATGTAATGTGGTACTAATTATAGGGAATACAGAGGAAATGTTCTAAAACTGGTATTTCAGTGAGAGTTTAATTAGTTGTGTGGAGTTCATAAATTCCAAGGCAGTTTTCCTACTAACTGTGTGTACATTAAAAAACACATTGATGTTTAAAGCTGAAGAATGTCAGAAGTCCTGATGTATGGACTGTGACAATGATCTGCCACCTGTGCAACAAACCCATTAACTGAATAATGACACTAAAAAGGAAGTGAAACTCAGTGTTGTTATTATGCAGGATGTGTTAAAGGTTTACGTTAATTCCCGCAGATACCTTCCTGATTTTATGAAAGGTTTTAAACTGTACTGTAAAGGGACATCTTAGGTTGTAATTATGCACGTTAATGCTTTATTTTACAGGGCTTTCATTTCTATTGGTAATATAGGTTTCATACGTCTTTCCAGGGCAGTCTGATTCTGTCGAGGCCTCAAACTCAAAACTCATCAATTTGTCTTGACTTGTCAGGAGGGCCAGTCTCATTGTATCAGCCTAGTAGTCCTGTAGATGACAATAATAATATTAACCTGAAACCACAATAACCCTTGTTATTAAAGCACTGCTCTCACTCTCCCTCTGTGTGCTCTCCTCTGTGTGTTAATGAGGTTACTGAGATTGTGTTGTTATGTGTTCACATTATATGTATCAGTTTTGTCATATGGATTGTCTGTTATAATTTTGATGCTTATACTGTAAAATGATATCCATTGCATGTGTGTCTGTCATGTGAGGTCTTTTCCATATTTCCCCCCGTTAAAAGGCTTTTTGTTTTTCTTTTATCGGCTGCGAGAGACCATGGACAGAGGGCGTCATATGCTGTACAGATTGTAAAGAACCCAGAGGCAAATCTGTGACATTGGCTATATAAAAGAGATCAAGAGTTATAAATGAACTTGTAATTAAAAGAGAAAATGTCTTTCCATAAATATCCTGTACAAGATGTAAACAGATCCATCTCACCTTTGTTTCTCCTTCTCTCTGAAGTCCAGGAAGGAGTTTATGACTTGGCGCTGAGAAGAATAAGGCAGTATGGTCACTGACATGGCCTTTCTCAGTCTTTGTACAAAAGGTTTTAAAAATAATTTAACAGTTGTATTAACTGGTTGCATTGCGTTGAAACTTACCAGCTTCTCAGCAGCTGTGTTCTCCACAAACCTGGACCCATGTCCTGGACTGCCTGGGCAGTGGACTGTAATCCCTGGAAAGAAGAAGTCATTCTGCTTGACTCAAGATTGACTTTATCATCCTTCTAAAACCCTGTAATCTGATAAGATGGTGGATTCTTTTCAGGTATGTATTTTATACTCACACCAGGGGTTCCTCTCTCCATAAAACACAGTGAAGGCCTCACCAGGGTTTGCCAGACCTACAGAACAAATAAAACACTGTGAATATTAGTCTAGTGCATTAAGATAACTATTAAAATAACAAACTGGGACAGAGGACAGAAATTGATGATGTACAAATTAGCAACTACACCAAACGAAGGTTTGGCAATGGTTAACATGTAATATACATGTACTTTGACCCCAATTAACACTATCCGACACCCGACTGTATCTCAAAGACATCTAGCCAAAACTTTTAACCATCCAATTTCCTCACAATAAAGGGTTTATCTGGTCATACTGCAATTAATTAGGACAAACATCACAAGGGATCTCTCAAGGAAATATTTGCATCACTTCTAAAAAAGAGAGATCATTATGGGGCTCCACAGGGGTCAAGATGCTGACCATGACCTGCAATGTTCTCAGTCAAATCCAGTATGTAATAAATGTCATTATGTTTAGCATAATCAAATCAAATATGACAAATTATATATATAGTTATAGCATATGATATCATCCAGCCCTAGTTGAGTCAGTATTTATAATTGATTCTGACTAGATGTCTTGATTTGGAAATAAGATCAATGGTAAATATGCAATGAAGTGATGTTCCCTTTGTTCAGACCAAACAGTCCGAACAAAGGGGAAAAAAAGGGAGGATGAATTTAAATACCATCTATTTTCTAAAGTTTATTTGTGCTCAGTCAGCTTATTTTCACCTGAGACTTACTGGTAATGTAGCATGAAAAAAGTGTTACTATAGTAACATGTAGTTTAATAGACAGTATCTTGCACAATGATCGAGAGTGCGAATTAAACTCTTGGCAGGAACGTTTGTGGTGCCAAGATACAGCTGCCAACTAAACAGAAAACTGAGTTTTACGTGGTCATGGTATAATTTAACCTGTTTCAACTTATTAAGCAACTGATTGACCTTCAGTGGTCAGGTTCTTATTTATTATCTTTTGAAAGATGTTGCAAACAGTTATTTATTCACCTTCATCAAGCGCAAAGCCAATGTTCAATTTGTTGAACTCCGGATGCTTCACAAATGTTTCCATCCCCTTGTGACCTCCAACTTCTTCATCTAAAAAGAAAGATGTTTAATGTTTTTAGTTTCCATATTTCTAGTTGCCAAAATACTCAATAGTTTCGCTGACTTGAAACAAAGGCTTTACATGGTAAATAGAAAAACAATTACTACAAGTACCAACAGCCTCATAAGCAATATAGGCTATTAAACACTGTTTAATATGGCTGTAGTGGATGAATCTAAATAAAAAAGATAATTTACTGTCTGTCGATTCTTAAAAGTTGTAAAGTTTCCTCTCAACACCCTGCTGCTGTTTGCTTATTGGCTGATACAGGTTCAGTGTCAGCCTTGCTGCCTCA